>NC_068938.1:43731690-43899190 GCF_016801865.2 Culex pipiens pallens
ACTATTTCCATTTTTTGCACAACCTGGAAATTTCTGAAAAGTTGGCATTTAATGTCCTCTGAAACATACCAAAAAATAAAAAAAAATAAAAATAGGGTTTTTTTGACAAAAATTCCTTCAAAAGATACCGATTTTTGAATTTTCATACATCATTTTTGTATGGAAAGCTGCCAAATTTGTATTGAAAAATATATGTACAAACAAATGATGCAAAATAACTTAGGTCATTCCATCTGAATCGGAACAGCATTTGAAAATTACCCTCTGCGATCCTGCTCAAATTTGGAAGGGCTGTTGATACTATCAAAACATGCAAGAATCCCGAATTTCCTCCAAATCGGACCAACCCCTCCATTTTTGTACCCTCCCAAAAAATCGTCTTTTTGCCGATTTTTGAGCACAACTTCTATCTTCAAACGCCGATAACTCAGGAATCACAAATCTTAGAGGGTCGGTCTTAGACTCAATTTTAAAGGAAATCGGACGTAGAATCCATTACCGTGATCAAAAAAACTTTAAACGGCCGCATCTCAAAACACTCCAACTTATTTTTTTTATTTGACCTCATCATCGTGTTCCCCAGCCATTTTTACATAAGAATCACTTATCGACAGAAATAAAAATACTTCGTTTAAAGTTTTCAATTGCGCAATACAGGTAGACAAAATAAATTTACCAACATTTTGACCACGGAAATGGATTCTACGTCCAATTTTCTTCAAAATTGGGGCTAAGGCCGATCTTCTAAGATTTGTGGTTCCTGAGCTATCGTTGTTTGAAACTAGGAGGTTTGGTCAAAAATCGCCAAAAAGCCGATTTTTTGGGGAGGTATAAAAATGGAGGGTGTGGTCCGATTTGGATGAAATTCGGGATTCTTGCATGTTTTGATAGTAACAACAGCTCTGCCAAATTTAAGCAGGATCGGAGAGGCGTCATCCATAAAGTACGTCACGCTCTAGGGGGGGGGGGAGGGGGGGTTGTCGAAAGTGTGACAAAGTGTGACAAGGAGGAGAGGGGGGGTACGTGAGACTGTGACGTCAGACTAGACTATTTCTTTAACACTGAAAATTTATTTTTTAAATATAGCTTCAAAAGTTTAATGTTTGATAAACTTTACTCATAAATCAAACACGATTCAAGGCTTTAAGAAACAGAGTTTTTGATAGCAGATGTAATTTGCTTAAAAAGTGGAATGACAGATTCTTCGGTTACTTTTTTGAAAAAAAATCCCAAGTTTTTTTTCAGCGTCTTGGCTGTATTGGCAAAATAATAGAAGAAACCCCCCAATGTTATTACATATTTTGGCCGATTTTAGCGTGACATACTTTGTGGATGACGCCAGAGGGTAATTTTCAAATTTGCACTTTTTCGTGCACAGTTGCGATGGAATGACCCTTCTTTGGACTTACCGAAGGCACCAAAAAAGTTTAAGAAATACAATTATAAAAATTAAGAAAAAAGGTTACTAAATCAACCTTTAGGTGGTTGGTGCCTTCCTCACATTCATAAAATCAATAGATTCAGTCAAAATAGCAACATTCCCCCTTGACATGTTTATCAAGTCAACTGTATTACTCATTTCTTTTAATAGGGTTCTCAGACCTTCAATATTTCTGACTCATCGGCAAGGCCTGATAAAAAACCTATCCAACGATAGTTCGCATGAAAGATTCAAACAATATTTCTATCAAAATAGCTGAGATCCGGTCTCCAAAAAGTGTATAAATAACACTTAAGTGCTAATAACATTTGATAGGGTTTTCAGATCCTCGATGTTTTAGGCTCATTGGAAAGGTCTGAACCCGGATGAACCCGGACATCATTTTCATTGAAATATCTGAGATCCGGCCTCCAAAAAGTGTATAAATAACACTTATGTGCTAATAACTTTTGGTACGGTTGTCAGATCTTCAATGTTTTGGGCTCATTGGAAAGGTCTTTTTAATACCTTTCTGAAAATGTATAATTTTTTTTTCTTGCAAAAACCACCTTTTTAAATCATCCTGACATACGCCAAAATCGTTTTTTTAGCAGAACTTTTGAAGTACTTAACTAAACTTGCTGATTTTTAATAAAGACCTATGGGACCCCAAGACGGATCGAATGAGACTAATACGGTTAAAATCCGTTCATCTTGTCCGGAGATAATCGAGTGACAATTTTTTTGTCCACCTACCTACACACATCCACACAGACATTTGTTTAGAAAATGATTCTGAGTCGATATGTATACGTGAAGGTGGGTCTACGAGGTCAAATTAATAAGTCCATTTTTCGAGTGATTTTATAGCCATTCCTCAGTAAGGTGAGGAATTGAAAAGTGCTATGAAAATATTCGAAAATCTGTTCCTTTTGAAGGGATTTTCTGAACGATTAGGAGACTTCAGCACAGTTGAAGAATATTGTAACGACTATTCGAAAAAAAACTAACTTTATTCACCAACGTGGTTGGTGCCTTCCTCACTATTGACCAAATATGGAAATAGTTTTCATACAGATTAAAAAAAAAATCATTAACAAAGTGAGGAGAAAACAAGGTCTTAGGCGTCATCCATAAAGTATGTCACGCAAAAATCCACCAAAATTGCACCCCCCCTCCCCCCTATGTCACACTTTGTCACACAAGGTTGAACCCCCCTTCAAAAAGTGCGTCACATTTTGCCAGACCCTCCCCCCTTGTTTTCGATGGGATTTTTTATAGTTTTTATATTTTTAAACTCTCATAATTTAAGTATTTTTGGAAATTTTTATTTGAAAAAAAATTCAATTATTCATTTTGCCTTCCTCACTGAGGTAAGGCTATAATCCTGCTCAAAAAATGAACTTTTTATTAAAAGCTCAAAGACCCACCTTCATGTATACATATCGACTCAGAATCGAAAACTGAACAAATGACTGTGAGTGTGTATGTGTGTGTAAAATTCTCACTGAGTTTTCTCAGCACTGGCTGAACCGATTTTGACCAAACCAGTTGCATTTGACTTGGTTTAGGGTCCCATACATCGCTATTTAATTGTTTGAAGTTTCGATAACTAGTTCAATAGTTATGTATAAAAATGTGTTTTCACATATATCCGGATCTCATTTATATGCTTGTAAACGATGTCCGGATCCATCATTCGACCCATCGTTGGTTAGGTAATCGAAAAACCTTTCCAACGAGTCTAAAACATTGAAGATCTGGCAACCCTGTCTCGAGTTCTGACCACTTAAGTTATATCTGTGTACTTTTTTTCTGGATCTAAAAAAATAACTGAAATATGTGTCCAAACCACTCATATTCGAGAAGTTCGAGCTGAAAAAATGTGACTATATAATTAATTATAATGTGATACCGTCATCAGGGGTGACATTGGGTCTGGGGGTGAGTTTGGGTCATACAAAAATTAAGAAATTTGTATGACCAAATCTCACCCCCCAGACCCAATGTCACCCCTGATGATGGTACTTCTAAATAATAGTAAGCTAACAATTTTAGAAAAGAGAAATTAATTTAATTGTGTACATTTCAAATTAATATTATGCAATAATAAAAAAAAACCTAGCGTGACGTCACAATCTAGCAAACCCCCCCTCCCCCCCTTTGTCACATCTTGTCACACCTTCGGTAACCCCCCTCCCCCCCTAAGAGCGTACGTACTTTATGGATGACGCCTTAGGTATGGAACCAACTAAGTTTAATTAATATCTAGTCCAAAAAGTATTGACAGTGTTACCAGATCTTCGTTAGCATGGACTCGTTCGAAAGGTAATTAAATAACATATAATTTGATGATGTTTGATATGATTTCGAAAAGATTTATACATGTATACATCACTTTTGAACTACTTATCGAAACTATTTTTTTAAACTCTGTCGGTTCAAAACAACAATTTTGGTAATACAGACACGCATACACACTAAGGTGCCCAGAAAAACTGACCTCCTGCTCCACAAGCGGAAACGTTTTTTTTTTTGGGTTATGTTAGACATCCTGACAAATCACTAGAAAAAAGAATCATCTTGATTGGTTGAGTTATGCCCGAGAACCGTTTATAATCGTTTTCATACAAAAATGACTTTTTTACTCGATAATAACCATTCAGGGTCGAGTTTTATAGCTTTAGTATGTTTTACAAAGTTGTAGAGCATTTAATTTCCAATGAGAATATCACTTTTGGGAATATTTGGATGGAAGTAGCGCATCGTGCAGACCAAACCGTAAGAAAATTGGGTTTTCCATACATTTTTTTCGATTTTCCGATACAAACTTCATCTTCGAGTATCAACGGGTAAATGTTGACCGAATTTGCTCATATTTTTCCCAGAGTCTTAAAAAGCTCAAGAGACAGTATTCAGCTTTTGGAGCGAGGTTTTGAAAAAAAAGTCCTTTATTCCGGACACCCTAATACATACAGATAATGATGGAATTAATAAAAATAATTATCCTTAATTAATGTTCATTCTAGTCCATCACCTTTTTTTTGTGGGCTGAGTACATTTTTTAGATTTTTTAAATCACAATTTACATTTTGAAAAGGCCTTATAATTTAAATTAAAGCTTTTTAAAATGTAAGTAGTGAGTACAAAAATCTATAAAAACCTCTTTCAAAGGATTGTGAAAATTTCGAAAAGTTAAAAAAAAACGCACTTTTCACTCGGCCTGGGTTCGATTCCAGAAGGTCCCGGTGGCATTTTCGAGACGAAATTTGTCTGATCGCGCCTTCCGTCGGACAGTAAAGTAAATGTTGGCCCCGGTCTAACATAGAGATTTGGGTCGTTTGCTCAGTCCAGGTGTAGGAGTCGTCACCCTTGGTTCTGTCTCGGTGGAGTTGCTGGTAGGCAGTGGGACTCACAATCCAACACCTTCGAACACCTAGTTTCGAGTAGGAATTTCGCAATCGAAAACGCCAAGGTAATGCAGCAGAGCGGACCTTTTTTTTAGAAGGCAACCAAAGATCTGATCAACGACATCCATAAAAAATGTAATGAGTTATCTCGGCCTTTCGAAAAAAAACTTAAACCTCCACTGTCGGACCAATCAGTGGCCTCTGAAAGGTTCCATAAAAGATGCCATTCCATTTTCAGCCATGTCTAAAGATCACAAAAAAAAACTTTAAAATGGCATTCACTTTTTAGATACGAGTATTTGCGCGAGTGTTTTTTTACGATTTTCGATCATCGTTATTTTTTATGATTACGGGTTTTGATTGATATTTTTCGGTGACTAATAAATAAAAGTAAAGTAAATCTTTCCCAGTTTCTGAGGGAAAAACCCTCGAAGAGTATCGGGGCCGGCATTTACAAAGCGGATTCAGTGGCAGTTTCATTCTCAACATAATGTTAACATGTTAGGGTTAATGTTAACATTCCATAGGTCGCCTCCCTAAGGTGTCGTGTGATAATTCCAGTTTGTGACGATACACTACCTTTCCTTTACTAAGCAATCTATTCCAGAAGGGAAAAGATCACCAGTTGTGTTGGTCCGAGCCGGGATTTGAACCCCGATCTACCGCTTACGAGGCGGAAGCGTTACCACTGGGCTACGTGGCTCGGTCTATGGTGACTAATAAATGCTGCGTTTAATTTGTTTAAGTTTCGGCCTACTCGTTTTTTTTTCGCCCATCCAGAAAGCTCTTTACGTACCATCGTGGCTCAGGTGGCTCGGGGACGGTTTAATATTGATAGAGTCCTCACCATATTATCGTAGCTCCGGAGGTATTGAAAATCCAATATCTTATTCTACTGACAGAAAAAAATAAGCATACCAGTCACGAGATGCTGTGGGTTGGCCTCGTGGCGCGGTGGTTAGTGGCTTCGGCTGACGATCCCTTAGTTGCTACGAGGCGCCGGTTCGATTTCCGCCTTTACAAAAAAAATCAAATTATTCGCTCTACAGCATTGCTTTGGCGTTCTCGATGGCGAGATTCCTACTCGAAACTAGGTGTCCGAAGGCTTGATTTGTTGAGGCAATTGCAAACCTTTTTTAACACCTAGGCTTCCATCCACCCCGGGATTCGAACTGACGACCTTTGCATTGCGACTCCACCGAGGCAGGACCCAGGCAGACGACTCCTACACCAGGACTGCGCTATCGACCTAACCCTCTAGGTTAGACCGGGGCCAACATTTACTTCCCCATCCGACGGAAGGCGTGGTCAGACAAATCTCGTCTCGAAATATGCCACCGGGACCTTCTGGGATCGAACCCAGGCCGACTGTGTGAGAGGCAACCACGCTTACCCCTTCACCACGAGTCCCGGCCTTAACATCCTGAAGCTTTTCGTTCAATGTTTGTTCCGTTCAGTATTAGCTTGCAAAGACGGTGTGATTGTCTTTTTTTTAACATTCCTACCTTTGTTGAACTCCCCTCCCACTAACATTTACACACAAGATCCTCTGTAATTACTCTTAGCTTTAAGTAAAATGTAATTACAAAAGCTGACTCGGTCCTAACCAGGTCCCAGTACCGAAAAGGACCTAATAAAAATAATTTTATGAAAAAAATACCTTTGTTGAACTGCAGATTCTTTGGAAGACGCCGATTGACTAATAAATTAGGAATCTTAATGGATTGAACAGTGAACAAATGATTGTCCTAAATTAATAAGTATTGATTGATTGTTTAACTTCACTGTAAATTGAGCGCGTAATGAATACAATAAATTTCAAATATTGGCTAAGATTGCTTTACCTTTAGCAGTTTGGATTGGATGTCTCATAGCTTCCTTTGAAGAAAATTTTCGTTTTCGCATTGAATTAAAACGATACCGCTTGGCTTTCTCTGCTGAGAAATCCCTGCCAATGCAAAGTATTACAAACATGGCCATTTTCAATTAAGCTTAACTAGTCGACAACAAACACAACTTACGTTAGTAGAACTGTAACGGATTACTCCAGGTGTTACTACTTCGATATCATTGGTAGCCCTGGGCAAACAACAATTTGTCTCCACACTCTCTGATGTCAGCTTCCAATCATCTCCCCTGCGTTCATACACCATCTGAGCCCACCACGTTACATGACACAAAATTGCTTGGGTCCGCACGCTCCGGCCACAAGTCTTACGAGTGGACTATCTTTACCATACGAGAGTCCAAAAGGTCCAACAGATACCACCATTATCTTAGATCAAATTAATTATCGATACGTAATCACATGATGCAATCTGCTCCTGTTGACGACGCTCTGGATGGTCCAATAAAGGGTCAGCAACATAGTAGATGTTACCGCCCGGTGGTCGTGAGATTCTAGCTGGGAAAGTTCGTAATTTCCATATCTCCTTGCACGATGCTATATGGCCTGTCGGTCAAGAGACAGGCAAGCTCACAAATAGTAAGCTACTGTTACCTCGATTTCCTACAATAACAGTTTCCGTGGGAATGATTTGAAAAACGCAATAAATCATTTCAAGCATCCTGAATTTAAAATAACTACAAGTTCAAAGCACAAATCTTCCCAATGCTGTAAGTCTATCTTTGACGATCATCACAAAACTCTCCACAAATTGTCAACTTGAAGCACCGACCACTCAACCGTATAACTTACGCGACTAGTTTGTCGTTAGCATGTAGATTTGCCCGAGTTGCCGATAACGACACCCGGGTTTAATAGAATTTCCCGGCCGGAATTCATGCCAATCAACATCTCTCAGTTGCCCCTCCCACCACCACCCACCATAATCATCATTGTTGTGTGTGTGTGTGCGCTCGGTGACGTTGACAAAGCATTCGCAATGTGTGTATGGTCCTGCGAGGGTGGTTAAGCCTCAACCTTCGTGCTGTCCTGACAGAAGCATCCTCAAAGAGACTCCTTCCGTCGTCGTCGTCGTCGTCGTCGAAGGCATCGTTATGCATCACGTTTCAAGTGTGATAAATCTGGGGCTTGCTCACTCTCGTCAGAGCAATCATCACTAGGCGCAACTAGGAAACTGTCGATGAAAACTTGTAAGCTCGTTAGCGAAAGTTCGATCACACAAAGTTGGACTCTCCGGGCTGCGGGCCCCGGGGCGATAACGATGGACTTTTGTAGTGGTGATGACGAGACCCCGCTGGAAAGTTTGGTTATGAGATTGGCAAACTCGTTCAGCTTTTAATAAGCTTTTGTGATGTTTTTGTTGAAGCACTCACGTCAGTTGTTGGACAAATTGTTACTATGAAAGAACAATTTTCTGTATATTGTTGTGGTTTCCTCAAATGAGTTAGTTTAAAAAAAAAACTTACTAAATTTCAAACTGTATATTTTTTTCTAATGAAATATATTTCTGCCGTGATCACATCTTTTTTCGACTCGTTAAACCAAATAAGTCATCCATGCAAAATTAATTACTGTTTAGGAGACCCTTTACAAAAGCGTTTAGCCCTCTACAACCCAACCAATCACTTAATTAGTTTGCTGCGAAAAACATTGGCAAAAAATGTCTGACATAATTTTGGAAAAAAAGCCATTTCACTGTTAAGGCTTGCCGTGTTCGTTACTAGCATCCCCTATAATTGTATTAGTCAAACAAATATGATACAAATTTGACGCTTTGACGCACTTTGTTATGACCGAGGAACGTTTTTTATTTCTTGGACGGAGGGGCAGTACGACCCCTTCCATTTTTGAACATGTGAAAAAAGAAGTGTTTTTCAATAATTTGCAGCCTAAAACGGTGATGAGATAGAAATTTGGTGCCAAAGGAACTTTTATGTAGATTGGACGCTCGATTTGATGGCGTACTTAAAATTCCGAAAAAAAACTTATTTTTCATCGAAAAAACGCTGCAAAAGCTTGAAAAACTCTGCCATTTTCTGTTACTCAAATGTAAACAAATTTGGAACATGTCATTTTATGGGAAATTTATTGTACTTTTCGAATCTACACTAATAAGGGTCATTTTTTTTTTTAATTAGCATAGCATAGCATAGCATTGGTGTCTACCCGTAGCTGCTACTTCGTTATTGACCAGGACCCCCAAACATTGCTCCGTGGACCACAGATGAAAAGTAGGAACCAATCATCACCCCTTCGCAATTTTCAAAGGTCCCTATCGTGCTGATCAATACCGACGCCGGCCACGACCAGAGGTAAGACACTGGGAAGTGGATGGGAATGTTAGTCCGATACTTGAGTGATGGGACCGCCAAATCGACTGCGTCTCCGACAAAGTATCACATGAGTTTTGAGGGGTTAGTAAGATGGGTATGAGGTCAGGATTCACTGTGGTAGGTGATGCGACCATGAGCAATTTGTTTATCGGTTGAAATTTTAAAAATCTTAGGCAGCCGGCTGCGGAAAGATACCTATCTAGGGATTTAAATATAGTATTAATTCGACCGCGATTCTCCAGAAATTCTCCGTCGGCGTGCCTTCCGATCAACGGTGATGTAGGAAGGGCTTCATTCATTAAAATTATTTTATATCATAAGCCTTAAAACATATCCGTCGACGTGCCTTCCGATCCTCGATGATATGGAAAGGACTTAATCCAGCAATACGACTTGCTTGTCTCAAAAAACAAAAATCGGATTGTTTCTATCGAAAACTATATAAAGAGAACAAAAATAAAATTCATCGGCCAACGAACGCGCGAACAAAAAATAAATGAAAAAAGAAGAAGAAGAAATCCAATCACCCCATGTACACAAATAGCGACACAAAAGAGACGAAAAAAAACGAAAAAAAAACAGGACTGCGCGTCCACCCAGGCACCGCACTACTGATGCCATTATTTAATTATAATGACCAATCACCCCATGCACTCGAACAGCGACACAAAAGAGACGGAAAATAGCACAAAAAACAGGACTGAGCGTCCACACAGGCACCGCACTACTGATCAATAAGGGTCATTTTTTTTTAATTAGAACAAAACTTTTCATTTTGTTTTTTGAAGGAGAATGTATGAAAAAAAGTCGAAAGACTTAAGGTTGAATGGACAAAAGGTCGAATGCCAAAAGGTCAAATGGAAAAATGGTCGAATGAACAAAAGGTTAAAAGTGAACAAAAGGTTGAATGGACAAAAGGTCGAATGGACAAAACGTCGAAAGGACAAAAAGTCGAATTGCAAAAAATACAAAACAAAACTTTTGATGTGAGCCTGACTTAACAAATATTCAAAGCAGCTTTAGTAAGGTAATTTGAACGTTTTATTAGATTTCATTTACTACTTTCTTAAAATTGTATAGGTCTTCTGAATAAAATCTTACCATGTTTGAAAGAATGGAAATTTTTTTAAAAAAATGGTTTGGAAGTTTTTCTGTTTATTGAAAAAGAAATGATCATCACTAAAAGGATGGATAAACCAAGGATAAACTCACAAAAAAAATCAGATATTACCGTAAGAATTTTTTTTTCGAGAATTTTTAAGAAGTTTATTATTATAGTTAGGCGTCATCCATAAAGTATGTCACGCTCTAGGGGGGAGGGGGGGGGGGGGGTCTGAGAAAGTGTGACATTACGTGTTACACACCCAAAACTGGCAGCGCTAGTCCGAGAGAATGATGGTCTCGAGTCGAGAGAATAGTGGTACCATTCACGGACGCAGAGAACACAGCTCGAGATGGGCGATAGAACTATTCTCTCGAGGTTCATTTGCAAAAAAAGTTCATCCGTCAAACAAAAAACCAAAAGTGTCGACAACGGGAATCGAACCAGAGACCTTTGACAAACCAATCCAATGACTTAGCTGCCTCGGCCACCACAGCTTGGTGACCAAGGAGAAGTCAGAAGTCGATGTATGACACTTGTTGGAGATTTATTGATTCAACTAACGAATGAACTCATTTGTTATGACGGTGTGAGTTGGTACCATTATTCTATCGATTTTGAAACTGAGCCCTCAATAAATTTTGAGAGAACGATTATCTCGACTCTGAATTTTGGGTGTAAGTATAGGGAAAGCGTGACAAAGAGAGGGGGGAGGAGGGGCTGTAAATTTTGGCTGATTTTAGCGTGACGTACTTTATGGATGAAGCCTTAGTTGTTTCATTTTTTCACATTCGACCTTTTGTCTTTTCGACGTTTTGTCCATTCGACCTTTAGTTCGCACATCCCGTTGAACATGGCCGTTCACGGTCAACCGCGACAAACACGGACGACAAAACAAAAAGAAACGCAAAAGAGCAGTTCTCTACGAAATCGATCTATTTTTTTTTTTTTTTTAATTTTAATTTTTGTATTTTTTAATCCGGCTGAAACTTTTGTGGTGCCTTCGGTATGCCCAAAGAAGCCATTTTGCATCATTAGTTTTTGAAATGCTAGTCTTGATTAAAAAAAAACTGAAAATATTTTTTTCGGAAAGATCGGAAAATTTCACGCATGTTTCATATTTTAACATTGAAAATCGGACCATAAGTTGCTGAGATATCAACGTTAGAAAATGATGGGTTGTTTGGGCGAGACTTAGAAAACATAAATTTTCCTGCTTTTGAGCAATTCTCTGAGATTTCGGTAATTCGATTTTTTTTTGTATTTTTTAATCCAGCTGAAACTTTTTTGGTGCCTTTGGTATGCCCAAAGAAGCCATTTTGCATCATTGGTTTGTCCATATAATTTTCCATACAAATTTGGCAGCTGTCCATACAAAAATGATATGTAAAAATTCAAAAATCTGTATCATTTGAAGGATTTTTTTGATCGATTTGGTGTCTTCAGCAAAGTTGTAGGTATGGATATGAACTACACTGAAAAAAATTATACACGGTAAAAAAAAATTGGTGATTTTTTATTTAACTTTTTGTCACTAAAACTTGATTTGCAAAAAAAACACTATTTTTAATTTTTTTATTTTTTGATATGTTTTAGAGGACATAAAATGCCATCTTTTCAGAAATTTCCAGAATGGGCAAAAAATCTTTGACCGAGTTATGATTTTTTGAATCAATACAGATTTTTTTCAAAAAATCAAACGGGCCAAACATTAATTATAACGCCCATTTGAAATGTTAGTCTTGATTTAAAATTTTTGAAAATATTTTTTTCGAAAAGTTCGGAAAATTTCACGAATGTTTCATGTTTTAACATTGTAAATCGGACCTATAGTTGCTGAGATATCGACATTAGAAAATGGTGGGTTGTTTGGTTGAGACTTAGAAAACATCAATTTTCCTGTTTTTTAACCTTTGCATGGCAATATCTCAGCAACTAAGGGTCGTATCAACAAAGTCCGAAAATGCAAAATATAGAGAATTTTCTCAGTTTTTCAAAAATATCTTTTTTAAAAGTTGGCAAACATTGGCACTATTTTTAAAAAATGGACAACTGCGACTTTTTTCAAAAAAGTTACATATAAATGGCTATAACTTGAAAACGGTGCTCTTTATCAACAATTTACTGAGAACATTTTGATTGCAAATTCGATTTTACATCGAAAAATGAAGTTGAAAATTTTTTGCGACCGATATTTCGATTTTTTGAAAAAATCTGTATTGATTCAAAAAATCATAACTCGGTCAAAGATGTTTTGCCCATTCTGAAAATTTCTGAAAAGATGGCATTTTATATCCTCTAAAACATATCAAAAAATAAAAAAAAATAAATATAGTGTTTTTTTGCAATTCAAGTTTTAGTGACAAAAAGTTAAATAAAAAATCACCATTTTTTTACCGTGTATCATTTTTTTTTCAGTGTAGTCCGTATCCATACCTACAACTTTGTCGAAGGCACCAAATCGATCAAAAATTCCTTCAAAAGATACAGATTTTTGAATTTTAATACATCATTTTTGTTTGGAAAGCTGCCAAATTTGTATGGAAAATCATATGGACAAACCAATGATGCAAAATGGCTTCTTTGGGCATACCGAAAGCACCAAAAAAGTTTCAGCCGGATTAAAAAATACAAAAATTAAAATTAAAGAAAAAAGACCGATTCCGTAGAGAACTGCTCTTTTTGAACCTTTACATGGCAATATCTCAGCAACTAAGGGTCGTATGAACAAAGTTCTAAAAAGCAAAATATAGAGAATTTTCTCAGCTTTTCAAAATTATTTGTTTCAAAATTGAAAACTGCGATTATTTTCAAGAAAGTTACCTAAAAATGGCTATAACTTGAAAACGGTGCACTTTATGAAAATTTCACTAAAGTACTTTTTGATTGCAAATTTGATAAATCGAACAAAGAAGTTGAAAAAATTGTTGCGACCAGTATTGACTCAAAAATTCATAACTCGGTCAAAGATTTTTTGCATAATTTGGAAATTTCTGGAAAGTTGGCATTTTATGTCCCCTAAAAAATATCAAAAAATAAAAAAATTAAAAATCGTGTTTTTTGCAAATCAAGTTTTAGTGACAAAAAGTGAAATTAAAAATCATCTATTTTCACATGTTCAAAAATTAAAGGGGTCGTACCGCCTCTCCGTCACGAGATATAAAAAAAACAGATCCGTGATTTGGGACAAAAGTTACCCCTTAAGACAAAGTTTCAGGCAAATCGAAGAGGAGTCTGGGTAACTTTTCCCGATTTTTTGTGAGTTGGTAGAGAATTTCCCATAACGGTTCTCATCTATTGTTTATCTCATACTTATACCACTTTACAAAAAATCTCATTCTTCATAACAAAGTCATGCGTCAACAATCAATACAATTAGCAAAGCCCATTTTACATGCACTCCCATGTTTCCAATGCACTTCCGTGTGCAGAGCACTTTCCCAAAACTAATTTCCGACATTGACGGTGAGGCTGGGTGGGAGTTGTTTACAAAGTATTTTCCACGGGCGGTGAAAATCAAACATTCACGGTGGAGCCGTGTCTGCCAGCGACAGCAGCAGCATCCCATCGCAGCAGGACTTCCTGCAATATGCATCTGAAGCGTGGTTTTCACAGCCGCCGCCGACGACGTAGAATGCATTTTAATATTCTCGAGTGCAGCCAGCTTGCCAAGTTGGGCACAGAGATAAGGTTTCCTTGGTTGGAAAGGGTTACGCGGGAACTTATCCGTCGTCTTCATAGAATTCTGCAAAAAAAAAAAAACAAAATAACAAAATAAATCAACAAGAACTGCTCAAAAAGGTTTAATGTAAATTTTGTAATTTATTAAAAGTACCATCTGGTAACCTGATTTCACTTACTGATTGTGTGCTCCACATATGGGGTGGCTTTTTTCCAGCAACGAGGCTTCGCATCAGCGTCCAAAGGACAGCTGGCGTGACGAAGATGCATTCGGAAGTAAACATGTTACGTAAACGCCGTCATCGTCGTTGCCAACGCCATAGGTGGTCTGCTGAACGGCTTCCGCCGGAACGATCGACGGCGCACAGGAAAACATGCAGATACTTTTTCATCCACTTACGGTGACTGTGGGCGGAAAGTCGAATCTGAGGATACAATGAGTTTGGTGTGTCACAGATCTTGCTTGCGGGCTTTTTGCAAGTAAAATGAGATGCACAGCAAAAAAAATAACAGGTAAAAATACCTCTAATTTAAAATGTGCTCTCTACTAAAGCTCAACAATATCGAGTTTTTGTTGTCGACTTTCAGTCATGCAGCAGTGAGGTTATGTATTTAGCTCTAATAAATTGTTATCTTTGATTTTGAAGTACAAAGAAGCGAATGTTGGACATTAGGGTAATGTTTCTTCTGTTCCCTACTGTTGAAACGTAGGATAAAGATCCCTACTGTTGGACAGTAGGGTGAATGTTCATTAGGGTGATCCAATTCCAATGAAATTTCAAAGCAAAGTTTTCAATTTAAAGCCGTGTAACAGTAAGTTTCCTAGGTTAAATTCCAAATTTGAGCTCATTCTGACCTCGGGAACACCTCCCTCGCTCTAATCGATTGAAGTTTGTATGGGAAAAATCGTCAAAATGTAAGGAGATAAGCAACAGTTCCAGTTTTTACCTGAGGAGGGTGCAATAGTTTGTACCATTTTTCGAATGTAGACCTTCTATAAATTTGGAAAAAAAAAATCCCGAAGATGATTTTTCCCATACAACCAAATAGGTCCTCAGCCAGTTAATCCTCGCGGGCTTTTTTGGTAATTTGAGCCATAATCGCGGGCCGCCTGTGAAATGTCAAATGAAAATCACAGAATATGAATAAATAGAAAGTTCAATTTCAACAATCAACCAATTCATTCGATTTGTAAATGCAATTTATTGTTTTCCAAATTACAAAATTGTGACCAACTAAAAACTCAGTTTATTCCAAAAAATTCCAATCAGTACAATTTCCTTTGCAAAAAAAAATATAATAAATTTGACGCTTTGAATTGGCCTGCTTGACTACTTTTCCCAATGAATTTGAAATGTATTTTTGGAACTCTCATTTTCAAAATATAATCTCAAAGTACAATTTTTCAAAATATTGATGCAATACCATTTTGAAAAATAATTGTTATATTGTAAAATTAGTTAGAGAGACTTTTCTCATTTTTTTTTATTTTCCAGTTTAATTTGTATTGAGCAAAGCAGCGAGGGATTAAAATTATGATTGTATATGAAAGATTATTGAAAAAAAAATAAGGTGCGTTGAATTTTTGAGCAAAAAAATATTGTTTTTATTCATCTGACAGCTAAACGAATCACAAATCAATCCGTTTTAGATATTTTTTTAAAGCAAGTAATATTTTTAATTCAACACTGAGGGTCAATTGATTAAAATGTTACAATTAAAACAATTTTGATTTTATTGGATTCTTTGAAAATAATATTATTTTTTTCAATCAGCTTGTAAATGAATTTCAACAATACAATAATTGTTATTTTAATTTAAATTTGATTGAATCAATTTCGAAGGTTATTTTGTAACGTTTTTCCATCAGTAGATTTACTCGATTCTTTAAGCACTCACAAAAAGAAATGTAGTACACATCTCAGTTTAGGATAGTAACTTCACACAAATAATGCTTAAATAATATTTGGAAAAAAATATATTTCCTGCCTGATAGGTAGTATTGATCCCAGATAATGTTCTTTTTCACAATACCAATAGAAAAAAAGTTTCAAAATCTAGTATTGTTGGGTTTATTTTAGCTCGTACCATATTTTTTATTTGTATTGAGATCCTGACTTTTAGTCGTTTAGAAACGTTTGAGAATTCATTTGGGAAAATTATATAAGGCTAGTTTATAATTTCCCATGCCCTTCAAAAATAAAATGTGATATAACATTTCTTCATAATACTTAATCATTGTTTTTATAATTTTTATTTTTCTTCATTAAAGAAAAACTTGTTTGTCACGTTTTTTTATATACCGCCAGTGGGGGTGACATTGGGTCGGGGGGGTGAGACTAAGTCAAAGTGTTTTTTTTACGGATTTTACCATTTTTAGGTTTTCTCAATGAAACTAAATTCCGTTAAAAGGGTTGTCTAGGGGACATCTTAGGATGACTTCGCTGAACAACTCTCGTTCCTAGAACAAATCCTGTTATTTTGGCAGCTGTCCAAAGTTGTGGTACGTTTTTGGCCAAAAATTACCTCTCAAAAATCAATTTTCTAATATTTTTGTTGGAATTGCTCGCAAACTACCCAAATTTCAACACGATTCCCTCAAACACTGTTAGATGACTTGTTTTTACCATATCGTTGGAGTGAGATTGGGTCAATTTTAAAATTATTGGCATTTAAGGTAGTGTTCATCAAAATCCACCATATTTTGGGAAAATGTTTGGCCGTGCGTGGCCGAATGGTTACCCTGTCCGCTTTGTAAGCGGATGATTCTGGGTTCGATTCCCATCTGCTGCAACCTTCCATCGGATGAGGAAGCAAAATGTCGGTCCCGGCCTTGGTTGTTAGGCCGTTAAGTCATTCCAGGTGTAGGAGTCGTCTCCATGCCATAAGTACAAACAACACACCAAACCAAGCCTACTCCGGTGGAATCGCTGGCGGCGATTGGACTCGCAATCCAAAAGGTCGTCAGTTCAAACACTGGGGTGGAAGGTTCCTTGGAGTAGAAAGAGGTTTGGGTGCTCTCCCCATTCAAGCCTTCGGATTCCTAGGTTCGAGCAGAAACTTGCAATAGAGACCACAAAAGACCCGGGGGTCGTTAATGTGGATGGTTTGATTTGATAGTAAACTATCTAAGAACAAATCTGCGTTGAACGATTTTCGAAGTTATTTAAATTGTTTTTGTTATTAAGAAATTACGAGAGGTGTATCGTTTTTTGACCCATAGTCGCCCCTAGTGACGGTATTTTTGAGGACTTGTCATGATGATTCCTAAGTGGGCCGAATTGCATAGTAAATTCATAACCAGTCCGCGGGCCGCATAGAAGACCTCAATGGGCCGCAGTTGTTGACCACTGTCTTAAACTATCAATCAATTAAAAAAATAGAGTTTTTTTTTACAAATCAAGTTTTAGTAACAAAAAGTTAAATTATATGTAAATCACCAGTTTTTTTACCGTACCATACCTGCAACTTTGTTGAAGACACCAAATCGATTAAAAAATTCCTTCAAAAGAGACAGATTATTAAATTTTCATGCATCATCATTGTATGGACAGCTGTCAATTTCTTATGGAAAATTATATGAACAAACCAATGACGCAAAATAGCTTTATTGGGCGTACCAAAGGCAACAAAACAGTTTCAGCCGGATTAAAAAAATCAAAAAATCGAATGATCGAAATCTCCGAGAATTGATCACATTGATCTAATATCCGGAAATATACAAAATAACACATTTTATACATAACTTTTGAAATACTTATCGAAACATCTTAGGAATCAATGGGTACGTATGGGACCCTAAACCAAATCGAATGCAACTGGTTTGACCGAAATCGGTTCAGCCAGTGCCGAGAAAACTGAGTGACATTATTGGTCATGTACAAAATTACACACACAGACATTTGTTCAGTTTTCGATTCTGAGTCGATAGGTGTACATGAAGATGAGTCTCCAAGCTTTCAATAAAAAAAAGTTCATTTTCAGAGCAGGATTGTAGCCTTACCTCAGTGGGGAAGGCATAATCCATGAAAAATGTTTAATCTGTAATTCTCTGTGACTCAAAAATTTCCTTTTTGTTCCATTAAAACATATTTTAGAAAATATAGTTATAGTAAAAAACTTTCTTTGGTCCCTAGAAGCCCCTTAAAACATGTTTGCCAACTAAGAAATACAAAAAACCGTTCCAACTTTCGTGGAGAATTGCACAACAACGATAATATTTATTTCACCGGAAATATAAACTTAAATATAATATCAACCAAATTTAAAATTCCAATATTTTGCTGCACAAAAATTTGAATATGCCACAGTTATTTTTTGCTGTGAGTCCGTATCATGTATGGAAACTAAGAAGGATTTCCATTTGATTCTTTCGCTTATGCCCAGAGCTGAGATCCCAAGAGTGAACAAGATGGTAAAAAACGGTGCGCTTTTTCCTCCACTAAAACTTTACCCTTTCGCGTGTCGTGTCGTATGGCATCGTGTATGCCACAAAGTTTCCCAGCTCTGAAAGCGATGAAAGACTTGGATGTTTGTTTTTGCATAATGAATGGGATGGAACCATACATTGGATTATGATATTTGCTGAGTGCATAATGAGTAAAAATCACCCAGAACAAACTCGATGAATATTGAACCATGCGTTTGTGAAATTTCCGACAGATTGTTTGAAATGAAGCCCTTTTTATAACCCTAAAAAAACTCCGTTCGCCGGAAATGAAAACGATAAAGCTCGGCCCAAACCAGATCACCCCAATCGACACATCAGCAACATCCGGAACGGCCTTTATTCCGGTCATAAATTCAGCCAGCCTGAAAGGACAAAGAGCGGTGGACGGGAGGCTTCACAACTGCGTAAATTTTCCCCGTGGACAAATTTATCATTTGTAATCACCTCGTTTCGTTGAACCTTCCCCGCCTTTTGCACACTGGCAGTTAACTGGTATTATGGCACACAGTCAGTGAGGGAAATCGATTCAGGCAGGTCAAACTGGCCAACTATTGCTGCAGGAAGAGAGAGGCACCGGGCCAGAGAGTAGATTAATCGCGGCGGTGGCCGGAACTGCGGATGGGAACATCCTGTGCCACAATTTGGCCTAAATTGGGATACATTAGAACCGCCGCTTGTTGGCCTGGCTGCTGGAAAACCAAAATGCTGATCGATAGCGACCCAGCGACTCTTGGCGTGTTTGGCGCTAAACAAATTCTCCGTGGTGGTGGTGGCGATGGTCTCCACGTGCTTATTAGTGGGCGCATTATGTGGGGGAGTTCACGCGGTGAAGAGAAAGTTTGGCCAACGGATTTTCCTGGAATCGAGGTCCACACGCAGCCGTACTCTTGGCTTCTCCAGAGTGCTAACTTTGATCGTTAGTGAAAGAGGTGCAGGAGCGTTGCGGTGTTTGATGTTTGAATGGTGGATTAGGGCCAAATTTCAGTACAGAGTAGAGGAAATAGGATTCGATACTAGTTCAATAGTCTTGAAAATTTTCACTTTTCGGCCATTCCACGTCAAACAGGAAGAATCCGTATCAATAGTGCTACGATTTGTCTACAAATTTGGCATGGGAGTTCCTTGGCAAAAAATATTAGACCCCTTTTCTGGTGATTAGGGTGCCTTTATCCTATATAGGGTGGTCGAAAAAATGGAGTTTTGCATGCAATTTTTGCCTGTATGCAACAGCGACGAACGTTGAGTTGAACCTGCGCAGTCTTTTTTTTGTCAATTTTTGTAGGTCAGTGTTACATATCAATTGCAATTTCTATAATTTCTGCGACCAAAAACATCGTTCCACTTGTTTTTAAACGACTGCCTTCGCAGAATTTTTGGCGATTTTTTTAACATGCGAAAAAAAATAGAAGGAACGAATTGTGATCGCAAAAATGACAGATTTGATCAAATTGAGTTCTGCAAAGTTCTAGGATCATCTATTTCTAACCAGGGCAGACGGTAATAACAAAGTTCATGTCATTTCAATGACAAATCGTCTTGAATCTTCTTGAAAAATCTAATTTTGCATAAGGGTTTTGTTAATATAACAAAATATGTTATTGGTCTGATATTTATTGAAAGCCAAAACAATTTTGGAATAACATTTTTTGTTATGGAAGAATACCTCCAACTGTTATTGGGTTCATCGGATTATTTGTTAAAATAACAAAAAATAATAACAAGGATTTGTTCGAAGAATAACTAAAAATTTTATTAGTATGTAATAACAATAACAATCAAATAACAATAAATTCATAACGACGAATAACAAATCTTGCTATAAATAACATAAAATATTATAAGTCTGTTATAACAATAAAAATCCAATAAGATAAAAATCGTAACGACGAATAACAAATCTTGTTATAAATGACAGAAAATGTTGTTAGCCCAGTATTTTCAAATATCAAAAAATGTTATTCCCAAGTTATTTCCGTCTGCTCGGGAATGCTTGAGCTTTGCTCAAGCGAATTGAATTTACCGTTCCAACATTTTTGACCCGGGCAGACGGTAATAACAAATACTGTAAAAATAACAGAAAATGTTATGGAATGTTCTTGAAAAATATATTTTTGCATAATGGTTTAATAACAGTTATTGTTACCATAACAAAATTTGTTATTGGTCTGATCTTGGTTGAAAGCCAAAACAACTTTGGAATAAAAATTTTTGTTATTGAAGGATACCTCCAAATGTTATTGGGATGATCGGATTAGTTGTTAAAATAACAAAAAATAATAACAAAGCTTTGTTCGAAGAATATCAAACAATATTATTAGTCTGTTATAACAATATCAATCAAATAACAATAAATTCATAACGACGAATAGTAAATCTTGTTATAAATAACATAAAATGTTATTGGCCTAGTCTTTTCAAATATCAAAAAATGTTATTCCCAAGTTATTTCCGTCTGTTCAGGGAGAGCTTTGGAGTTGGAATGTTAAAATGAAGCCATTTTAGCTGAAAATAGAAACAATACATTTTAATGTGAGTCAGTCACTTCAAAGTACTTCACTAAAATTTTTTTTAACGAAATTAAGCTTGAACTTAAATAGAAATAACTTGCGTTTGACCTTTCGGTCCAACAATATGTAGCCGGCAGTGAAATTATGGGAAAATATAATCTGTTTCAGACTTGATTATACTGATACAGTTTTTCTCAGTCCCGGGTCCAGGGTGGTGTTAGCCTGTCTGTCTTTCAGGAGATTATAAAATCAAAGGTGTTAAAATATAAACTCAAAACTCTGAAACTTGACACTACAAAAAATTAGACTCTCGTCAAACAAGTCAAAACATCACACTTTCATTGATTTTCATTTTACTAATATTTTACTAATATTTTACAACATTACTTGCAAATATCTCTCGAAGTCCAGGAAATTATTAAATCAGAGTTAATGGAACTCTATTCGATAAAAAAGGAGGATAATTTGATACAGAATAAAAACGATTTATGTCTCACAAAAGGTTAAACCCGAAAGCAACACGCCACTGTCTAGCACGATTTGGCCCTCAACTCCCCAAACTAAGCACTCTCGAAGAAGTATTCCGAAAGATAAATTTGCCCTCGGAGGAAAACTGGAACGGCTGCCGATTAGAAGCACATTAAGAGCGAAACTTTCGATCGGAGCCCCGCTTTTCCTTGCCCCTCCCTCTTGGTTTTCCACGGGATGATGGCACCAAATGCCTACCGGAAAACGCCTAGTGAAAATCGATTAGAATAAAACTTTACGAACGTGACTGCCGCCGCGGGTTCGAAGCCGCGCGCACACAGGACGGCTTACGTCTGTTCATTTTGGGATAGATAATGATGGGCTTTTAGCTAGAATAGCCCCTTTTCTAGGCTATTTCTGGGGGAAGTTTATTTTCTCAAACTAAGCCTCTGTATTTATTGTGATTTTCCCGGGGTCCTAGCCAGGGCTCTCGTAATGTAAAATTTGAGTATTTTAGTGGTATCTGATTTTATAACTGTGACATTGAATTGACTTTGAAAACAGAATAATTAAATTTAGTTTTTTTAATATAGTTTCAAGATTTACTAAGTATAAAATTCAGCATTTGGCATAGTTCTAGATGCAAAAAAATCATCGTATTATTATAAATGCACAATTTGTCCATAAGCGAAAAAGTGGCTAAACCCAATTCTTCCCTTCCTCCCCCTACATCTCAACCGATAAGTCGTAGATTTCCAAACCTCCCCCGGGCAGTCAGTCATAAATAACCGTAAAATATCAATCCGTTGGCAGGCACTGGATAAGCAGATCGGCGTGCGGGCTTTATTTTCCGGATGAAATCAGCCAACTCAACGGAGAGAGCAGCAAGAAAAAAAAACACGGAAAAGCGGCTAAGCCTTGGATGAAATAGCAAACGATTTAAGAGCTCACACACGCCGACCGGCCAAGGCAACCGTAAACCAAAATTTATGAATTTGGCCTCGGTCAATGGCTCCCACCTCACCTCTCTTTCGCTACTCACTCCTCCCAAGAGATTTGAGGGAGGAATAAAAAAAACAAAGAAGGGAAAATGAGAACAACAAAAAAGTAACGTTTCATTTCTTCCGGTGAGCACTTTTCATTATAGAATGCCTTCTATAAAAAGGATCTTCAATAATTCATGGACCTTTGGGAAAAGGGCTTCGGACAGCAGCAAATGAGGTAAGAAGCAGTGAAAATTAGGTGGTAAATCGATTTTTCCACTACAAGGAACAATGTGAGGCAAGCAGAAACGGCTTGAAAACATTGTTCTTGAAAATTAGGCATCTTTTTTTCAAATCTAGGAGGCAATATTGAACTAACTTGTGAGAACGAAATTCGAGGGAAACACTTAGGAGCAATCTTTTCCACTGTCAACCTTTTCAACTTTTATCATATTTTAAACTTAATACAATCCCTCAATATTATAAAAAGAAACCTTGAAAAAAAGAAACAAACAAAGTTATTTTGACCTCATAATGAATAACAGAAGCAAACCAATCTAGTACTGATCCATCACCGAACATAAAAAGGTCTAAAAGCGAAACCAATTTAGTCAAAATTTGAAGCACCCTTCAACCCTTCCCACATCCCAAATCCCCCGGAACTCAAAAACTTTCACTCAAAAGCCAGACCCAACAACCGACTGACTGACACTGATTACTAATTCCGGTCACAATCCGCCCTATGTAATCAACGTCAAGTGACACATACGGTTTTATTCGCGCACAGCTAAGGGCACACACATTGTGACACGGTGGAATCACATTCACTCACGTGTGTGTGTCATCATGTCAAATAAGCTCCACCAGGCGACGGGGCGACGGCCTGGTCTCTGGATGGAGTCTGCTCATTAGATCTGCCAAACACGCGCGTTTCTCCAGCCGTCACGAATTTCACACTTGGATGGCAGCGGGGTTGCCGCGGACTGGCCAATTTTGAGGATAGTTGGGTGGAGTTTTGGTGGATTTGAGCGGGGTTTTGGTTTGTTTTTGTGATACATTGTGACACAAGGTTGTTGCAGTATTGAAATTCAATTCAAATCATGTATTATGAGTTTCATGAATATGTTAATCAAACCTAGGAACAGTACTCGATTTGGCATCCACAAAATGTGTAGTACTTTTCAAATTTAATTAATAAAAAAAATTGCTAAGCAATTCCAGCCCAAAACAGGGCTTATTTACTCGATCCTCTCCAATATCAATGAGACTTTGTAGACATGTTATCCTAAGTTCATATAAGTCATTGTTGTGTATATGGAGCCAGTTGCCTTCGAGAATGGCATTCGAGAAGAGATATGTTGTATGTCGGAGACAGGGATGGAATAATCACAACAAAAAAATCATTTTCGCTTGCGAACTTTCTTCACACGCAAATGAAAGAGGAGGCGGAACACGCAAAAGAGAATCTCTTCTCGAAGAAAATCAATTAGTTGAAGATTTTTTGTGAATCTGCTTGTTAGCACCACTTGAATTAATTAATTTTGTTTTGTTTACACTCATTATACCTGCAAGTGTAGTAGTGATAGAGATGTTCCGCCGAATAATCAAGATGATGATTATTTTAGATTATTCTTACCGATCTTTCGTGCGCGAGAGAGGAGAGCCGTATTCTTTTCCGATTTATTCTCTTGATGAGCGTCAAAAGATTTTTTATTTGATGATGATTCTTCCATCGCTGGTCGGAGACAAAATTGTAGAAAATTTGTCGAGCTTTCTGCAAAAATACATTTATTTAATGATATTTAAGTCAAAAAGACAATTTAAAATTAGGCCCAAGTCATTATTTTCTAAAACCGATCGGAATGGATTCTCCAGAAAAAGTCTCCATATTAACCATTTTCCTAAGTTCAATCCTTGAAAAAACAGGGGTTTGGCTTATTTAGGTTGTTATTGACCATTTTCTATAAGTCAGACTTGATATTTCAGTCTCGAAAATATTTTAAACGGAAAGCTCGTCAAATTTCCCATAAGTTTGCATTGGACTGCATTTCAATTGGAAGTATTGAAAGTAGTTTTCAAAAAAAAAATCATGAGTGTATTTTTTGATACGATGCAGTGGCTTTGAGATACAGCAATACAAAAATTACGAACTACAAAATTATTAACAGTGCCTATTTGGCATGGAACTGCTTCGTTGTCGTTGTTTTTTGACTTTTTTTTTTGCTAAACAAAATGTTGGTCATCAGAATTTCATTAAAAAAAAATAACGAGCCCTATTATGCCAAAAAGGATTATTATAATGCAAATAATGCAATTGTCACAAAATTTCACAGAAATTTCACAGAGCGTGAAAAATGCTAAAATTACCTAATTTCAAGCTGAAAGTTTCAAGATTTTACGATTTTTTTAGTTATAATAATATTACTAAGCCCAAACCATTTAATCTCCAATAAGTCGAGATTGAATCTTTTATTTTCTTTTGGAATTAAACCTTTAATATAAAGCGGTAGTCAGATTGTTACTGCACGGAATTTATTTAGCACATTGAACACTATCATTCTGAGAGGTATCGGTAACAAAATGGCGGAAAAAAATCTTTGCCAAACTATACATGGAAATTTCACTAATATTCAAAATCATTTTAAACTGGCCCAGTCATGCTCAAAGTGATGATAATTGAAGAAAACCCCATTTCTTTTCACTTGATTGCACTTCTATATTCATGTCATTGCATTCTTTCGCTATTTAAATTTGTAAATTTGTTCTTTTTCAACACAATAATGCATGTTAAAAACTGTTTTATCATGTTCAGCAAAACAGTGCCTAAAAAATTCCTTTTCCATAATTGTGGGATTTTATAATACCTCCAACAATTACGAAACACTTGAATAAGGGTAATTCTCTACCAACTCACACGAAATCGGGAAAAGTTGCCCCGACCCCTCTTCGATTTGCGTGAAACTTTGTCCTAAGGGGTAACTTTTGTCCCTGATCACGAATCCGAGGTCCGTTTTTTGATATCTCGTGACGGAGGGGCGGTACGACCCCTTCAATTTTTGAACATGCGAAAAAAGAGGTGTTTTTCAATAATTTGCAGCCTGTAACGGTGATGAGATAGAAATTTGGTGTCAAAGGGACTTTTATGTAAAATTAGACGCCCGATTTGATGGCGTACTCAGAATTCCGAAAAAACGTATTTTTCATCGAAAAAAACACTAAAAAAGTTTTAAAAATCCTCCCATTTTCCGTTACTCGACTGTAAAATTTTTTGGAACCTGTCATTTTATGGGAAATTTAGTGTACTTTTTGAATCTTCATTGACCCAGAAGGGTCATTTTTTCATTTAGAACAAAATTTTTCATTTTAAAATTTCGTGTTTTTTCTAACTTTACAGGGTCATTTTTTAGAATGTAACAATATTCTTCAAAGTTGTAGAGCAGACAATTACAAAAATTTTGATATATAGACATAAGGGGTTTGCTTATAAACATCACGAGTTATCGCGATTTTACGAAAAAAAGTTTTGAAAAAGTTACTTTTTGCGTTTCTTTTTGTTTCGTCGTCCGTGTCTGTCGCGGGTGACCATGAACGGCCATGATCGATGACGACCAACTTTTTAAAAACTTTTTTTCGTAAAATCGCGATAACTCGTGATGTTTATAAGCAAACCCCTTATGTCTATATATCAAAATTTTTGTAATTGTCTGCTCTACAACTTTGAAGAATATTGTTACATTCTAAAAAATGACCCTGTAAAGTTAGAAAAAACACGAAATTTTAAAATGAAAATTTTGTTCTAAACCCCTTATGTCTGTATATCAAAATTTTTGTAATTGTCTGCTCTACAACTTTGTAGAACATTGTTACACTCTAAAAAATAACCCTGCAAAGTTAGAAAAAACACGAAATTTTAAAATGAAAAATTTTGTTCTAAATGAAAAAATGACCCTTCTGGGTCAATGTAGATTCGAAAAGTACATTAAATTTCCCATAAAATGACATGTTCCAAAAATTTTTACAGTCGAGTAACGGAAAATGGGAGGATTTTTAAAACTTTTTTTGTGTTTTTTTCGATGAAAAATACGTTTTTTCGGAATTCTGAGTACGCCATCAAATCGGGCGTCTAATTTTACATAAAAGTCCCTTTGACACCAAATTTCTATCTCATCACCGTTTCAGACTGCAAATTATTGAAAAACACCTCTTTTTTCGCATGTTCAAAAATGGAAGGGGTCGTACCGCCCCTCCGTCACGAGATATCAAAAAACGGACCTCGGATTCGTGATCAGGGACAAAAGTTACCCCTTAGGACAAAGATTCACGCAAATCGAAGAGGGGTCGGGGCAACTGCTGTGTGAGTTGGCGGAGGATTACCCATAATACTTTAGCCAATAAAATGTTTAGACTATTTACAAACCCATTGTAAACATTTAGTTTTTATGATTTCAGCTTTCGTTAGCCTATTTTTGTTGAAAATATGCACTTTTGAAGGGAACCCGAGTTTGTTTACTTTCATTTTTTTTTGAATTTGTGGTTTTTATGTTATTGTTCAAAAAAATTACAAAATGTATGAACAATTCGTGGGAAAAACTCTTGTATATAAGCCCAATAGATCTCTCACTAAACATTTAAAAAAAATGTAATTTTGGAAGGTGTAAAATTTGAAGGTTCAATTTTACCTCTTTTATGATGTAATACAACCTAACCTTATACTGAAAAAATAAAATTTTACCGGAAAAGAGGTAAATTTAAAACAAATTGGTGAGATCATTTTTTCTCATTTTTTCTGACATAAATTTGTACTTTATTCAATTGCAGATTGAATAAAACCATGATTGTTTTACTTTGCAGAAAAGATTTTAAATTAAATAAAGCAAATCATTATATTCAATTAACGATTTTTAACATTCCTTGAACATAGCATTCAATTCTTATTGAATGTTGTAACAAGTTTATTTGATGTTGGTGTTCCTTTCCAATCTTCAAGTTCAACTCAAGAGTTCAAAAAAAAATGTTTTTTTTTGAATTGAAAACTTACCAAATTTACATTTAAAACGATTGTGGATAAAACATTTGTTTATTTTTAATTTTTTTGTTCAGATGCATTGATTTTTTAGTATATTATGAATTTCACACTGTCTGTGAAATCGTGAAATTCACTAACACTGATTATTGTAAACGCAGGAATGCATTTCAAATTGTTTTCATTTGATTAGACTTCAAGAAATCTTTAAAATTTTGAAGGTTTTTTGAAAAAAATATAGTTTTTTTGCCCCTGATTTTTGGGCCGATTTTAAAGTAGGGTGACATAAACTTTGAAAAATAATTGCAACAGCCTTATATTCCTGGATAAAGAAATGTACAAAGAAGAAAATTAATAACGTTCGACGGTGATTTCCAACGATAAGTATCATGATACTTATGCATACAGCATAATAATCTAAGTTAGTTGATCATGACTTTTTTAATGAAATGGAATTAAAATGAAAAATTGAAATATGTTTAGAATGCTCATTGAAAATAACAAGATAAACTGAATAAAAAACTTTTTAATTATAACTTAATTTATGATTTTAAAAACATAAATTAAAACAATCGAATGCTTGCATTCACTTCAGTTGCTTAATAATGTCTGTTGAGCTAGAGCACTTCAATAAGTCGTTACATTGCAAAATATTGAATGTGTTGAGCATCTCAACAAGACGAATATGCACCATTTGTCATCTTTCCAAACAAACATCGTAATCCATCATCCAAGAAATCTTCCAGAAATCCTCAAATGCATCATTAGATTACGGCACATCAAACTACACCTACAGCCAGCCTAAAAAGACCTCTAATGTTTAATCCTTTTACCCGACAAAGCCGATGACGATGACGACATCTTACGCTGGATGCCAAAATAATGAAAGAACCATTTTCCTTCATTTTCCGATTCCTCCCTTAACCCCCTCCTGAGACCTCTGCTGCCAAGACTTAGCAAAACTAAATTATGATTATCACGTATTATAATAATGCACACAGACATTCGTCACCGTCACCAGCGTCGTCTGCCAACAGGAAGAGATGAGCAGTCCTCGACGACGTCGGTCGTCTTCACAACACACTAAGAAAAATCTTGGTAATATTTCATTTAATTTCGCAAAGCTTAATTCTACATTGTGCTTCAAGGCTACGCCTATACAGCCTGGTGGGTGTCATACAAAAATGTTTAATTTTACCCCAAAAAGTGTGTAAATTTACATAATTTTCTGCATTGCGATAAAGATTTAAACTTTTTTACTGATCAGCAAGACAGTGATATTCGAGAGTAAAGCTGATCCTTTCAGGATGCATTGGAAAACAGAGAAAAAGCTCGGATGCGCCGTACCACTCATCAACTAAAGTGACGACGACGACGACGACGTGAAGGAAGCTCGAACGATCATTAAGTATGGTTGTGTGTGCGTGGTGTGGGAAGCGCGCGGTGGTGACGCCAACGAGGGGAGAACTTGAAGAGTTTGAAGAAGAACCAGCAACAGAAACATCAACAACAAGAATCTCATAAGAGTCTTGCGTGGAGAACCTCTTCCGGAAACTGGAAGAAAGGGGTTCTCAAGTTGGGCTTTTGCTTCAGAGTTAGTAAACAGTTTGCAGTTTCTGGTAAGGATGTATGCAAAATATTCCTTCAAAGCAATTAAAACTATCCCAACTACCCTTGACCTTGAAGACATATTTTTAATAATTGTTAAAGCCTAAATTTAAATGTATAAAACAGATGTTACCCTTAAAATCAAAGTTATCTTGTGAAAACCGAAGTTTATAAATAATAAAAAAAAAACAGTTTCAAAAATCAAATCAAATTGAACCACCACTGGCAACCCCCTAGCTTAACATGCAAGAGACAAGTGCAGCCGTGGTGCTCTCGAGACAAACAACCGTCAAGCAGCATTTAGCAGCTTCGCCTGGTTTGACTCTGGAACCATCACCGCCGTCGTCGTCGTCATTCCAGCTCGGTTCGGCACGCCAGAAGATGAAACGCATCCTCCTCCTCCTTCTCCCAGAATGGATCCCCCAGGATGATGGGTGCAAGCCAGTATGAATATTAATATCCTAAATACCATGCAAAGCAGCAGCAGCAGCAGCCGCTTCGTCGTCTAAGCTGTCATTTCTGCTGCCGGATCCACCGGAACAACGATGGTTGACGACGACGCCTGGCTGGGGACTCAATGTTGGAATTTCTCCTGCTTCCAGCGCTATTTGCAAATACTTAACTCTGATCCCGTGGGGGGTTCGTCGTTTCGACATTTTATCATTGATTTTGAAATTGGTTTTGAACAAAAATTGAAACTGCTTGAAAACCTACATGAATCAAGATTTTTTAGAATTGACAAAGTTGTGACAAACTTTCGCAAAAATATTATCATAATCTCCACTTTTAAACATTTTCAAAAGATACATTAAACCTAAATGCTTTAAAAAATGGTTTTGATGTTTGTATTTAACGATAATTATTTTCTACCAATCTCTAAGTTCACTTCACAGAATTTTGATAACCAACTGTTTTGATTTGGTCCGAGTCGTTCTGATTTTACAAAAAATATATTTAAAATAAATTTTATAGGGTGGTTAGATAAAAATGAAGTGAAGTAAAAAAATAAAAATGTCAAGGATTGAAAAAATATTTTACTTTTCCCTATTTTAAGCCATGAAATCAAAAAAAAAAATGCAAAAGCGGTGTATCATAAACTATGAAAAAAATTTGCAACGGGCAGTGTTTCAGTAGCCAGTTGAGTGGTCAACAAAGTTCGAGCAAGTGAAATATACTTTTTGCAATTCTGTCGTGAAACTACTTGCTTTTCCTGTCATCCTTGAACGACAAAAAAGCCTACTTTTCTGTACCAAAAATAACAGAATCGAATAGTAACACTTTTCAAAATAAATGCTGAAAAGTTCTACTTTTCAGCACTGAAATGGATGCTGAAAATTGAACTTTTCAGCACTTGTTTCGAAAATAAAACTTTTCAACATTTTTTGATTGAAACGGTTTATTGACAAAATACATAAACATTTTCTTTATAATTCCACTCAAATGGTGTTTTTCGGAATTGCAAAAAATGTTGTATGGAACTCGTTGCAAAACTTGATTTTTTCAGCACTCGTCGTATTTATCCAACTCGGTGAACCTCGTTGGATAAATGTACGACTCGTGCAAAAAAAACTTCTTTTTGCAACTTGTTGCATAAACTACTATTTTAGGATTATCGACCACATTTTTATGGGTGATTTTCCTTCATAAACTTTTATGTAGAAATAAAAAAAAACAGAGTTAAACTTGCCTTTGTGACACTGACACATAAAGTTCAAATGAAAAAGAAACATCATGCAGAAATAAGGGGTTTTTACAACCAATAACTTTTCTAAAACAAGTCATACTGGTTTCAGCTCTTGAACAAAAAAGTAAAGCTTTTTAGTTTTTTCTTAAAAATCCAACTTTAACGTTTGTGTTACTTCAAACAACCCTTTTTTTCAAATATTTAGATTAACAAATACAAAAAAAAAATTGAGAATTTGTTAAAAATATGTTTGTCTTTTTTAAAAATAATTATTCTTCTCTTACTTCAAGTTGTAATTTCTTAGTATTGGTATTACACATATTGAATTAATTCTTCTTGCACAAACCTATTTGAAATATTTAATTATGCCAATTCGATTTTCATCTGATTTGATCATAGTATACAAAAAACGTACAAAATCTCATTTTTGTTTTGGCAGAAAAGGGTTAATATCTTTTTTTAATGAAATTAATTAAAAAGCTTACTGATTTGTAATAATTGTCATTTAGCGAGATCTATTTCAAAGTGCTTCAGAAATTAATATTATCAGAAATAAACCTAATTATCAAAATTTCTTATAATTTAATTAATTCTACATGAACTGAACCATAAATTGAATTGAATAACAAAAAATTGATAGATTATACCGATTTTTTAAGAATTATTTTTTTACGACAAATTGAACGCTCTTTATTTATTTTTTTGGCAGCTCTCAACAACCAAAGCAATCATAGAATAAAAACATATATGTAAAAATAATGTAAGTTAAAATTAGAGCGTCCAATTTCCCGAAGTTACAAATTTCCCGGGAAATTTCCAACCAATCAACCAAAATTGTCCTAATTTTGATTTTGATTAATATTTTGCTACAAAATTGTATAGGACAGCGACTTTAATGGTTAAAATAAGTCTGAAGAGAGTAATTTGTCATGGAAAACATAATTTCTGCATGTTTTTTTTTCATTTTAACTTTATGTTTCAAAAGACACTCTCTAAAACTGATCACGGAGACAATATGGATTCATTTTACTCACTTTCAAAAAACTGTGATAAAAAATACTTCTCATCATAAAATACCTGAGATATTTTTTTGAAATTTATCGTACGATTTGAACTTGCAAAATCAGAAAAACATATAAATTTTCTTGTAGTTATATGATTTTTTACATGCAAAAAAAGTAACAAAAAAAGTGCAGAAATTGACAGCTTGACTGCATGTAAAAAATCATATAACTACAAGAAAATTTATATGTTTTTCTGATTTTACAAGTTCAAATCGTACGATAAATGAAAAAAATATCTCAGGTATTTTTTGATGAGAAGTATTTTTTATCAAAGTTTTTTTGAAAATGAGTAAAATGAATCCATATTGTCTCCGTGATCAGTTTGAGAATGTGTCTTTTGACACATAAAGTTAAAATGAAAAAAAAACATGCAGATATTATGTTTTCCATGACAAATTACTTTTCTAAAACGAATCGTACTGGCACGTAAACATGATTTAAGTTCTACGATAAATTAACAACATTTTACAATCAGTCTTCCATTTTTCCTATTTAACTCTCTAACACCCATTTTTGCACCAGTGCTCCATAATTCTTTCACTTCAAATGGTAATTTCTTTAAAACTAGGTATTAAACGAATTAAAGTAATTCTTCATGCACAAACCTATTTGAAATATTTAACGATACCAATTCGATTTCATCTCATTTGATCATGGTAAACAAAAACAAAAAAACTCAATTTTACTTTGGCGGTAAGGGTTAATATACTTTTTAATTAAATAACAGCAATTATTCTTAAAAAAAGATAACCAAAATCGAATAGTTTATTTCTATTAGGCAAGATCTATTTCCAGTTGCTTCAGAAATAAATCTTGATATCAACATTTCTGATCATCTAATTAATTCTATATGAACTAAACATTAACTTTTTTTGAACAAAATCGCTTGAATTTTGGGAATTCCCGGGAAATTTACAAATTTCCCGGGAAACGGGATTTTTTTTTTTTTTTTGGGAAATCCAGGGAATTTTCGGGAATTTTTTCCCGGGACGGAAATTGGACGCTCTAGTAAAAATACGTTTATAAAGTCAATTGAGGATTCTCTAACAAAACTGGAAATGGTTTTTTTCAGTTTTTTGAATTGGCTCAAAATTTGTTGGCCCTTTCTATGACCAACTAAGCTATTTTATGAAAGCTGTAATTTTTGTCATTAAAAAAAGGACCATTATTTTCTGATACTTTGGTACTAAAAACTTATAAAAAAACAATGTTCTTGTTACTTTTTTTATTTTATTCTTTGTATTACAGCAATCAGACATCAAATCTTCAATGTATCTTGTATAATTTTATTGAAAATTTTCTAAACTCTTAAAAAAAATCACGAATTTTTTTAAATGGATTTAGCTTAGAAACGGTGCACTTTATCAAAAAAAAAATTAAAGTACTTATCGATTGCAAATTTAGTATTATTTTAAAACTGAGGTCAAAAAAACTTTCCAGTAAATTCCTATGTTTCCAAAAAAACAATAAAAAAAGTATCATGGCGCAAAACTTTTGTCCAAACTTTCCTATGGCTCAAAAGTTGCAGTTTTTTATCTCCGTTATCAAAGATTAAAAAAATGGATTTTGGGAAATTATTGTTTTGTGCAAAAATTTACAATCCACCATTTTTTTCGTGTACCAGTCTTCATACAACGTACAACTTCGCCAAAGACACCAAATCGATCAGATTTTTTTTTTCAAAAGTTACTGATTTTCGTAAATTTACGTACCATTTTTGTATGGACAGCTTCCAAAATTGCATGGAGCCTTATAAGGGTGAACACTGAACATATGGCACAAAATTGCTTCTTTTGTCATAGGGAAGGCCCTCAAAAATGTTGAGCCATATGAAAAATATATAAATGAAATCCATTTCCGGTTTTGGTGGAGAATTGCTCATATGACAAAGTATCATGCAAATCGGGGAGGGTCAGGGCATTTTTACAATTTCGTGACAGTTGTCAAAGTCTGACCCATAAGCAAATAATTTCTCTTCCTCGAACCAACAGTAAGCAGCTCTTATTCAGTTCGAGATATCATTAAACTGAACGAGTAATACCCCTTCATGGCTAAGTAGACATTACATGGAAAGAGAGCTCCATAACAGGAATTGCGCATTTCACAATAAACCTCGAGATATCCTCGTTTTACTCATGGTCTCCCAAGTGCCTCGTTAAATCTGATTTGAATTGCCGTTCGAACAGTAGTGAATAAAAATAGAAAATATAATATGAAATTATGATATCATCGGCGGTGCATTCAACAGTCAACCACTTTCTGGAAGCAGCAAATTGAACGGGCGACTTTTGTGCACCTCACGAGTGTGCTCTTTTCTGTTGGCTTTTCCAATCACCTTGACTGATGATTTTGCTCCACCCCCAGCACCCCATGTCTCTTTCCCAATACCTGGCAGGTAGGTACCACCCAACATTGATTGCACTGACTGACTGCAGCCAAACAGTGATTGGCAGGACAGAATAAACAGGAAAGAAAATGAATTCCTCCTCGACTCTATTTGCAGAAACCACCCCCTGCCCAAGCAGGGCCCTTTGTTAACCCTCAACACATTTTTTTTTTGTAATCATAAATTTTAACCGTCTTAAAAATTACAATATGAATTTTGAACAGAAAAAAACGATCAACCAAAAATAGTTCAAAATAAATTGTGCTGACCCGTTGAGGGTTATCCCAAGGCGGAAAACTACTTTCCCCCAAGAAAATCTCCACCTGCGGCACTTCCTGTGCTGCACCCTTCCAGCTGGGGCTCCACCAAGCAGCAGCAGTGCCCGAGCATCATCGAGTGACCGGAAAGTGCACTCGAGTGTTCTACAAATTGGTCCATCCAGCAGCTTCCAGCCGTAATGAGGCAACTACTTGAGCAGCTTCCAACTTATTTGCCCTTTGAGGGAGCAACCATCACCAACCCTCAGGTCAGGTCAGGTTGAAGCATTATTAGTAAATTCGATTGGAAAGAACTCTTCAAAGGTGACTCTTGGGAAGAAACCACACACACTCACGTCTTATTACTCTTGAGGGATGACCTTCTGTGGGTGGAAGTTCTTTCATAGTTTTGCTCATTTGTGGAATAAACTTTTTCCTTATCTTTATGGTTCTTCAATCAACTTGAACTTTTGAGTTTGTACTGGGAAGTGACTTTACAAGCAGTTTACTTATTAAAGATCTTTATGAAGAGCTAAAATTTCGTAACAAAGATATTTTCTGGTTCATTTCAATTGTGAGCAATAAAGTTTATAAAATCGATGATTTCCATCCTACTCCTGCTGAATAGTGGTTCGCAAAACGGCCTCAATTTTGAACTGTCAAAGTGGAACCAATTTACTGTTCGTAGAGAGTATTGTTATCGATTATTAAAAATCGTTTTTTTAAGAATGAAAAATGTGTGGCTTTTGAGGACCTAGAGTTGAAGTCAAGAAATCTTAAGAAAGTTGAAAGCGAGATTTTTTTAATTATGAATGGAAGTTTTTCCATCCAGAAGCTGTCTTTATCGTTTGGTTCCGTTTGAAAACCTACTGGTTTAGTGAAAATCTTCTCTGTTTGTTGGATCAGCTTCACTATTTTTAGCGATGTTTAATTGCTGGACCAGGAAGAGCTGCAGGATTCCAAAATCAGCCAGGGAATTTATCTGCGACATCGCAGAATGACACTCACGCCGAAGTTCTTCGTCACCCGTAAAAATGAAAAACTCTTCTAACTGATCGAAAGTTGAAAACACACACAATTTTCCAGCAAAAAAAAATATCAAAAACTAGACAAAATAAAACACATACTACTGATTATAAAACAGTTCATTTATCAGTAAGAAAAAAGTCATGCTGTGCTTGATCAGCCTCCTACTTTGTAAATGTAAACAAAGTGGGATCATTCGAAAATCACGTTACGTATTCTCTCTATTCATCACCCAGATCCTACTACATGATTTGACAGAGTCAATGAATTTCAGTCATGCCAAAATGTCAGAAATAGTGCAGAAAACGCAAACAATTATTTGTCCTGAACAATTAGTTGCAAGTGCAATTAGTTGCAAGTGATTGCGGCTGTAAAAATAATATGAAATTTAAATGATAATTTCAACGTCATAACAGAGCGAAATATTTTAATTCTTTTCGTAAACAAGTCTTTAGTAATCAGACTCATTAATGGATTAAACAAAATAATTTTTTGTTTTTTTGTTTTTTGTTTTTTGTTTTTTGTTTTTTGTTTTTTGTTTTTTGTTTTTTGTTTTTTGTTTTTTGTTTTTTGTTTTTTGTTTTTTGTTTTTTGTTTTTTGTTTTTTGTTTTTTGTTTTTTGTTTTTTGTTTTTTGTTTTTTGTTTTTTGTTTTTTGTTTTTTGTTTTTTGTTTTTTGTTTTTTGTTTTTTGTTTTTTGTTTCTTTTTGTTAGATTAAAAATTTCTTCAATTGGTGAGTTGTAACTTTCGTTACTTGGAAAACAAGTTACAAGGAAAAAAAACACAATACTAACAAAAACGGGAAAATCCCGACGCATGCTTTATGTCACGGGGAACCCCGTAATGGAACAGTGAATTATGTTTGCTCAAACAACACACGAGCCACGAGGTCCATTTAGTCTTCTTGTAAATTATGATGTACCATGCTAAAAATACCCTCCTCTTTTCAGCCAGCTTCCAAACCTTGAAGAGGAAAAAAATGTTTTCAGCCTTGGAACGCGATAGTTTTCCCAAAAACCAAGCCACACTTCATGTGCATGTTATCACCACAAAAAAAAAGAGTCAAAGGGATGTTCGCTGGTCTCGTGTGAATTTTCCACCAAACGAGAGGAAAAAGCAAGGGGTATTTCCTCCCCACTTACACGGGGTGCCACTTATGAGCGGACAGACATTCGCCCTTTGGAAAGATCAGCCAAGAAAAATGCCCTTTGGCAAGACTTTGCTCACGGGTGGTGGTGTGTGTGTGTGCGAGGTGCCATATCTTGGCGTGGAAAATGCTGGAAAATTTTTGTCTGCGGAAAATTAATTTATGGCAGCGTGCGAAGTGATTTACGGCTTGGTCCGGCGGGGCGCAATCGTCACCGAAACGGAAAATTATTGTTTCCAGCTGCTGGTTTGGAGGAGGGATTTTTTTGGTCGAAATTTTAAACAAAGTTGAAGACAATTGTAGATTGAATCAGAAAGTTCAGGAAATTTTGGATTTTTTTTTTTCGATTCGGTAGCAACGAACAACAACAAGACCAATTTTCAAGTCGTCAAGGTTCGCTTCCAGCCACACCCACCGCGAATGATTGGTTTCCATTTCATCACTGTTTCCTTCCATCAATCATTAATGACCAGCTGAACCACTGAACAGAACCCGGCAAAAAACACATCATAAATTCGCCACCACATTCCCACTTGAAAGTGATGGATGGGAAAATTCGAATTAAGCTTGACGGCTGTAAATACACGTATAAGCTTTGGGAAAAATGTTGACCCACACGGCCACGTGTGTGTGTTTGTTGCGGGCACGTGGCCAAGGTCCCCCCCACCCTGGGAGTATAAAGTGTCCCGGGACCAAAATTGTGCTATTACTTAGATTGCATGACGAGCCATATTTCATCCATCAGGAAGGGATCCCTTGTCCCCGGGTAAAAACAATCTGTGGGAAAACGAGTAAAGTTGATCGAAAATCGAGAGGTCAATACATTTATTTTGTTTGCCTAATGAAAATAATAATCTGAGATTACTATTTGGGAGGCTTAAAAAAATAAATTTAAATTTCACATTTTAATTATCAAGAAATGAGAAAACTCAAAAAATACAGCACTTGAAGAAGAATTAATCGTTTTGAAAGGATGGTTAATGGTGAGTATTGAGGAATGATCAGAAATGTTACAAAGCAAACATCAATCATTCAGGCTTGTTTTGCATATAACTTTCAAAAATCAGGTTTCAAAAATATAAAAACATTCAAAAATATTTCCCTTATAAATAAAATATATTGAGAAGAAATATAGCTTACATAAACTGTTCATGAAGTTATATACTTACATTCAAGGGTCCTGATTTTCGGTTCAATGAACAGAAACCACTCACTCATCGCCTATCCATTCGTCGCCTATTCTAACCCGCTAGCATTCATGAGCGAATGATACTCGCAAGCAGCCAGCGAGTGGCCCGAAGTGTTCACTCAGCGAACAAATTGTAACAGTTGGCCTGTTTGGCAAAATTATTTATTTATTTGTTTGAATGTTAAATGTTATTTATTTACATTTTGCAATAAAATCCGTGTAGTCAAACTCCGCTTGCACTTTTCTGTAAAACCTCCGTTGTATTCACCACGGTAACTCAACCTGTTTTGGACCGATTGCGTTAAGACCCGGAGAGAGACTCTTGAGAGAGATGAGCCGATCTTGAACTACCTCAGTGAGAGAACACCACAGCTAGACCCGAGAACACAGTTGCTAAAAAGGGATGGGGAGTTCGCTACTTCTGTCGCACGCAGTTACCCAGAGAGCATCTCTAGGAATGACGTAATTCCGGTCTAACCGCTTGAGCGTCCGTTGCGACCTTCCCTATTCTGAGGACTCCAGGGCTCGTTCACTTTGTCCCCAGCTATCAACGAGAGTGGAAGTGCGCATTTTGTACCGCGAGTTTTTGGCTTTTTGTACAACATGTAATGTAGTATAGTGACGTGTTCCTTATTTGGTCTTCTAATTAAATTTCCGTTTTTCGTAGTTTCCCGTTAGTTAGAATTGTGTGTGCGCTAGTGCTAATAGTTTTTGAATTGTGTGCGAACCAGGAGTTAAGGTAATTGTGCTCATTACCAACCCGTGCATGTGCTCATGTAGTTTCTTCGAACAGAAGTTCGCCCGTAGCAACAGCGCTAACCATCCCGCAGCAGCACCAGCCCAGCAGCAGCGCGAACACACGAGCAGCAGAGCAGAGGAAAACGGAGACGAAGTTCCCCGCGCACCGTACTTCTCGTTGTCGCCGCACGTCACCAGGCGAAGCACGAGGACGAAGAGCGTGAGCGCACGCTAGGAGGCGATCCGTCACCACATCGCCCCGGTGAAGAAGGGAGGGTCCCTGAACCACCACTGAAGGACAGCGGAGATCGTTAGTCCCGGCCGGAGTCAACCCTAAGGCCGGAGCTTCCTGTCCGGTTGCGAACACCTGACAGCCGCGGAACCGGGAAAAGTCCAGAACCGGCCCGAGCCACCCCGTAAGGCCGAGTCCCGCATTCCGGTCAGCTGTTCATCAGCTGACGGCCACGTGTCGTCCCTGAGCTGAGCAACCAGCCACAAGCAGCAGAGAACAACAGCAGCAACAAGATCATCATTCGGTGAGTCCGTTCTTTTTGCACTTGGTGGAAGAAGCACGTCCCTAGCTGACGTAGCGAGGTTTTTGCCGGCCTAGTGCCGAGGCGGCAGACGCGAGTCCGCCCTTGACGGACGCGTCCAAAGTTTGAGGTTCGAACTTTAATCCCACGCGTTTCTACGCCACACGTGGATGACCCCCAAAATCTAAACGCGCGCGCGCGCAATTTCGAAGAAGCAGAAGCCGATTTGGATCAGCTGATTGCTAGCAAGAAGATGGAGAGAGCACAAGAGCACGGTTAGGGAAACAGAAGAAAAGATAAAACGCACACACGCAAAGTAGGTAGAAGTTAGAAAACTTGAAGATGGCCACTAACACTATTGTACAAATATAAAAGCATGCTAACCAAACGAACACAAGAGAACTCGACTTTGTTTTTGGAGTTTATGAAATAAAACTACCCTAGATCTTTTCCTGATGAATAAAACGTTCGTTTAACTGTTATTTAAAACCTACTTGTGGAGTTTCTTTAGTTGATTTGATTTGGAGTTATGTCACTGTTCGTCGTCTTTTTTCGTTCTGTTTCTGAATGACAGAGCTTGGCGTCGAATGCACTGCCACGATCGAAGCGCTGCCTGGTGGCAGGTGGCGGCACTGCCGATGATGAGCTTTTAGGCATGGGAAGCAACACACTGGAGTAAGTTGTCTGGGTAATTTCTTGTGGTTGGCGTGACGGATTCTCGGTTTCGTTTAGTGGCAGTTCTCGGTGATCTAGCTGGTTCGATCCTGAATCCTCCGATGAGGATCAGTTCAAAATGGGCTCGTCTTTCTAAAGAGTCTCGACCGGGCAAACAAACATGGCGTGCGATCTCCCTTTGGGAGTGGCGCATAAATCTCACGCTCACCAGATCGACTAGCAACGGTTACAAAATACATCGTGAAAATTGTTGCCTACTCCGTCGCTCGACGACACTCACACACTACCATGCTCAGCGGAGAGCCATTCTCACAAAATGCCAGCGCGGCAGTCTTTTTGTCTTCACGCCCTCAGTTTGCCATCAATTTGATTTTTACTTGGTGGAAGTTTCTTTGAATGGTGTCTATAATGTTATGAAATCAAAATAAATGCACAATTTAATTGATAACATTGATTTTAGGCAACCCAAATGAATGAATATAACGCAGCGCATCAGAGAAAAAATGTTTTCAGTTCAGAGTGATCGGAGACGATCGGCCTGTCAGAACCGTTCGGAGACTGAGCCGATCAGAGAGAGAAAGAGAGTAGAAGTGAGAGTGTTCGGGAGCGAATGATGTGAAAGTGACAAACAGTAGGAATTCATCAGGGCAGTATCGCGTCGCCTGCTATTTGTACTCGCGAATGGAGTGGTTGATTTTGAGCAATCAGGACCCTTGCTTACATTAACTGTTTGTTTGTTCATGTTTGAAAAAAAAAATCGCCCAAATTCAACTAGTACAACAGAATAAGGCTATCTAGTCAAAAATCTACTAACACATTCAAAGTATGTTTACATGACAGCTGGACGTTTGCTTGCATCAGATTTCCTATCTCTCTCTAGCAACAGTTTTTTTGTCAGGCGACTTCTAGCTGGTTTTTTGACTGACCGCCCGATATGTCAGCCAACGTACTTGGCAGGGCTGTGGCAGCTCGAGCTTGATCATTGTTTGCATGCGTCCTGCACAGTGACGAGAAGTTCGTCATTTTTCGGTTAAATTATATTTTTTTCACTGGGCCTAGAAAACCTTATATTATTTCTGTAACAAAAGCAAAATTTGTGTAATTATCTGCTCTACAACATTGTAGAACATGTTAACCCTGTAAAGAAAAACTCTGCAAGGTTACAAAAAACACGAAATTTAATATTAATATTTTTGATTTTCTGGTTAATTGCAGCTGTCCGAACATCAAGTCACATTAAAACTAACATTCCAAATCATCATCATTTAAGGCTGCATATTTTAGAAAAACATGTATTTTTTCAAATGTTCAAAAGTTTAAAGGTTTTTTTTTAATTTCATCTTGACAACGGATTTTCTGATGTAATGTTAATTATGACTTGAATAAAAAAATATTACACTTAAAAAAGCACATTTTTTAATTCGACTTGTCACACAAGAAATTTAATTGCAAGAATTAAACATTTTTGAAAAATCACAACTGTTTTATATAGCAAAAATGACATTTTTTTAGCTGTGGCACAAGTGTCAAAATTTATTTGGCAGTGTTGCCACGCTTTCGATTTTTTTTTTCAAACGTAGAAAACAGTCGGAAAGCTTTTTTGATTTTATATATGAGTTCAAAACATATTTCTGATCAATAGCACTGTAAATCAAAATGTTATATCGTGTACCGTTTTTAATTACAACCATTTAAAATGTATTTTCAATAAAAGCGTGACTTTTTTTTACCTGTAAAATTCATGATTAAATTTGAAACCGATGCACGAAATTTAATATTTTATGATCTTTTTATTGCAAATTTTATTTGTCATTTAGAATAAAGTAAAAAAAATAACCTTTTCCACACTTTTCAAAAAAATGCTTTTTTTTTTAAATGGCAGCACTGCTGAAATTGATTTGACCTGTTTGGTGCGAGGTCTGATAAACTGTCAAAACTGCACCAGCATTTTATGGCTCTAAAAGTCATGGCATCCTATAAATTTGAAGAAAAATGCAACGTATAATTAATGCGTAATTTTAATTTGTAAATAAATACAATTTAAAATTACGAAGAATCTTTTCGATATTAGTTTTGGTAAATAGATTGATTTGTTTTTTTTTTTTTTTTAATTAATGTCTACCCTCTTTGTGAATCACCCCGAAAAATCAGGTTGAAAACCTAATATTTTTTCAGACACATTGTCATTGTTCTCATTATATTTATGTTGCATTTTACTATGCAAAAATTACATATTTAAAAAAGTACATATTTAAATAAATTACTTAAAAGGGACCCAAAGCTGATAACAGTTTTCAAAATTTGACTTCAAATAGTATTATATCTTTAACTTTTTGATTGCTGATTTGTTTCGATATTTAAAATGAAATCAAAAAAGTTTGTTGACTTTTTTCACAATTAAAAAAAATGAATGTCTTAAAATTCGGGGTATGCCAAATTCTCGGAAAAAATGCAACTTATTTATTCACAATTTAAAAACTAACTTAATCCACCTATGTGGTGGACGCCTTCCTCACTTTTTACCAACATTTGGTGATATGATGGGTTTGGACACAAATTCCATCTATTTCTCAATAAAAAAATACACAAATGTCACTTAAGCGGTCATAACTTGAGACTGAGCGTTGCCAGATCTTCAATGTTTTGGACTCATGGGAAAGACTCATTACCTAACCAACGATGGATCGGATGATGGATCCGGACATAGATCAGGCATTAAAAAAAAGTACAAAAATATCACTTAAGTGGTCATATCTCGAAACAGGGTTCCCAGAACTTCAATGTTCTGGACTCATTTGAAAGGTCTTTTGATTACCTAACCAACGATAGGTTGGATGATGGGCTGGTACATAAATATCACTTAAGTGGTCATATCTCGAAACAGGGTCGCCAGAACTTCAATGTTTTGGACTCATTGGAAAGATCTTTGTATTACCTAATCAACGACGGGTCGGATGATGAATCCGGACATAGTTTACATGCATTTAAGTGAGAACCGGCATCAAAATTCCAGCACCCGATTCGCAACTTTGACACTTTTTTATACGTAACTCAACGTAACTTTTGAACTACTTATCGGATCTTCAAACAATTCAATAGCGCAGTATGGGGCACCAGAACGGGTCGAATGCAACTTGTTTGACTCAAATCGGATCAGCCAGTGCCGAGAAAACTTGGCAAGAATTTTGAGCACCAAGGGGAATACGCATACACATACACACACACACACACACACACACACACACACACACACACACACACACATTTTATATTTGTTCAGTTTTCGATTCTGAGTCGATAGGTATACATGAATATAGGTCTACGAGCTGTTTTTCAAAAGTGCATTTTCGAGCAGGATTATAGGTGGGAAAAGTTATCCCGCAAATGGTTATCCTGGGAATAATTTATGGCGCTATGGCGGCCATCTTTATGGCATGTGGGATAACTTGTCATGGTTATCCCAGGAACAATTTTTAAGAGAGATTCAAAAACATTAAAAAAAACGAACAATTAAAATTACCTGGGCCTGTTTCATGGCAACTCTTGTTGCCCTACATTTCTGGAGCATAAAAATACAACTTGGCATAAGGCCATTTGGATGAAAAAAATTCCAGAAATATTTAAACATCTGGTTTTTTAATTCAAATAATTAATAAATTTAAAAATCCTTCCAGGATGGGACTCTGAGTCATTTCCTGGACATGTATCTTGACTTAACTTGTTGCCTTACATTTCTGGAGCATAAAAATACAACTTGGCATAAGGCCATGTGGATGAAAAAAAATCCAGAAATATTTAAACATCAGTTATTTTAATTCAAATAATTAATAAATTTAAAAATCCTTCCAGGATGGGACTCTGAGTCATTTCCAGGACATGTATCTTGACATAACTTGTTTCCCTACATTCCTGGAGCATAAAAATAAAACTTGGCATAAGGCCATGTGGATGAAAAAAATTCCAGAAATATTTAAACATCAGTTATTGTAATTCAAATAATTAATAAATTTAAAAATCCTTCTAGGATGGGACTCTGGGTCATTTCCTGGACATGTATTTAGGCAACACTTGTTGCCCTACATTCCTGGAGCATAAAAATTCAACTTGGCATAAGGCCATTTGGATGAAAAAAAATCCAGAAATATTTAAACATCAGTTATTTTAATTCAAATAATTAATAAATTTAAAAATCCTTCCAGGATGGGACTCTGAGTCATTTCCTGGACATGTATTTAGGCAAAACTTGTTGTCCTACATTCCTGGAGCATAAAAATACAATTTGGCATAAGGCCATGTGGATGAAAAAAATTCCAGAAATATTTAAACATCAGTTATTTTAATTCAAATAATTAATAAATTTAAAAATCCTTCCAGGATGGGACTCTGAGTCATTTCCTGGACATGTATCTTGACATAACTTGTTTCCCTACATTCCTGGAGCATAAAAATAAAACTTGGCATAAGGCCATGTGGATGAAAAAAAATCCAGAAATATTTAAACATCAGTTATTTTAATTCAAATAATTAATAAATTTAAAAATCCTTCTAGGATGGGACTCTGAGTCATTTCCTGGACATGTATCTTGACAAAACTTGTTGCCCTACATTCCTGGAGCATAAAAATTCAACTTGGCATAAGGCCATGTGGATGAAAAAAATTCCAGAAATATTTAAACATCAGGTTTTTTAATTCAAATAATTAATAAATTTAAAAACCCTTCTAGGATGGGACTCTGAGTCATTTCCTGGACATGTATTTAGGCAACACTTGTTGCCCTACATTCTTGGAGCATAAAAATTCAACTTGGCATAAGGCCATGTGGATGAAAAAAAATCCAGAAATATTTAAACATCAGTTATTTTAATTCAAATAATTAATAAATTTAAAAATCCTTCTGAGCAGTTCTCTAGGATTTCGGTTATTCGATTTTTTTTGTATTTTTTAATCCGACTGAAACTTTTTTGGTGGCTTCGGTATGCCCAAAGAAGCCATTTTGCATCATTAGTTTGTCCATATAATTTTCCATACAAATTTGGCAGCTGTCCATACAAAATTGATATGTGAAAATTCAAAAATCTGTATCTTTTGAAGGAATTTTTTGATCGATTTGGTGTCTTCGCATCTCAGCAACTAAAGATCGTATCAACAAAGTCCGAAGAAGCAAAATTTAGAGAATTTTCTCAGTTTTTCAAAAATATTTTTTCCAAAAGTGTGCAAACATGTGCTCTAATTTAAAAAAATAAAAAACTGCGACTATTTTCAAAAAAGTCACCAAAAAATGGATTTAACTTGAAAACGGTGCACTTTATCAAAATTTAACTAAAGTACTTTTCGATTGCAAATTTGATTTTACATCGAAAAATGAAGTTGAAAAATTTTTGCGACCAATATTTCGATTTTTTGAAAAAATCAATATTGATAAAAAAATTCATAACTCGCTCAAAGATTTTTTGCACAACCTGAAAATTTCTGAAAAGTTGGCATTTTATGTCCTCTAAAACATATCAAAAAATAAAAAAATTTAAAAATAGTGTTTTTTTGCAAATCAAGTTTTAGTGATAAAAAGTTAAATAAAAAATCACCAAATTTTTTTTTACCGTGTATCATTTTTTTCCAGTGTAGTCCGTATCCATACCTACAACTTTGCCGAAGACACCAAATCGATCAAAAAATTCCTTCAAAAGATACAGATTTTTGAATTTTCACATATCATTTTTGTATGGACAGCTGCCAAATTTGTATGGAAAATTATATGGACAAACTAATGATGCAAAATGGCTTCTTTGGGCATACCGAAGCCACCAAAAAAGTTTCAGTCGGATTAAAAAATACAAAAATTAAAATTTAAGAAAAAAGACCGATTTCGTAAAGAATTGTTCTTCTAGGATGGGACTCTGGGTCATTTCCTGGACATGTATTTAGGCAACACTTGTTGCCCTACATTCCTGGAGCATAAAAATTCAACTTGGCATAAGGCCATTTGGATGAAAAAAATTCCAGAAATATTTAAACATCAGTTATTTTAATTCATATTAATAAATTCAAAAGCAAATTTCTGGAATTTTTTTCATCCACATGGCCTTATGCCAAGTTGTATTTTTATGCTCCAGGAATGTAGGGCAACAAGTTATGTCAAGATACATGTCCAGGAAATGACTCAGAGTCCCATCCTAGAAGGATTTTTAAATTTATTAATTATTTGAATTAAAAAACCAGATGTTTAAATATTTCTGGAATTTTTTTCATCCACATGGCCTTATGCCAAGTTGTATTTTTATGCTCCAGGAATGTAGGGCAACAAGTTTTGTCAAGACACATGTCCAGGAAATGACTCAGAGTCCCATCCTAGAAGGATTTTTAAATTTATTAAATATTTGAATTAAAATAACTGATGTTTAAATATTTCTGGAATTTTTTTCATCCACATGGCCTTATGCCAAGTTGTATTTTTATGCTCCAGGAATGTAGGGCAACAAGTTTTGTCAAGATACATGTCCAGGAAATGACTCAGAGTCCCATCCTAGAAGGATTTTTAAATTTATTAATTATTTGAATTAAAATAACTGATGTTTAAATATTTCTGGAATTTTTTTCATCCACATGGCCTTATGCCAAGTTGTATTTTTATGCTCCAGGAATGTAGGGCAACAAGTTTTGCCAAGATACATGTCCAGGAAATGACCCAGAGTCCCATCCTAGAAGGATTTTTAAATTTATTAATTATTTGAATTACAATAACTGATGTTTAAATATTTCTGGAATTTTTTTGATCCACATGGCCTTATGCCAAGTTGTATTTTTATGCTCCAGGAATGTAGGACAACAAGTGTTGCCTAAATACATGTCCAGGAAATGACCCAGAGTCTCATCCTAGAAGGATTTTTAAATTTGTTAATTATTTGAATTAAAATAACTGATGTTTAAATATTTCTGGAATTTTTTTCATCCACATGGCCTTATGCCAAGTTGTATTTTTATGCTCCAGGAATGTAGGACAACAAGTTTTGCCTAAATACATGTCCAGGAAATGACCCAGAGTCCCATCCTAGAAGGATTTTTAAATTTATTAATTATTTGAATTAAAATAACTGATGTTTAAATATTTCTGGAATTTTTTTCATCCAAATGGCCTTATGCCAAGTTGAATTTTTATGCTCCAGGAATGTAGGGCAACAAGTGTTGCCTAAATACATGTCCAGGAAATGACCCAGAGTCTCATCCTAGAAGGATTTTTAAATTTATTAATTATTTGAATTAAAATAACTGATGTTTAAATATTTCTGGAATTTTTTTCATCCACATGGCCTTATGCCAAGTTGTATTTTTATGCTCCAGGAATGTAGGACAACAAGTTTTGCCTAAATACATGTCCAGGAAATGACCCAGAGTCCCATCCTAGAAGGATTTTTAAATTTATTAAATATTTGAATTAAAATAACTGATGTTTAAATATTTCTGGAATTTTTTTCATCCACATGGCCTTATGCCAAGTTGTATTTTTATGCTCCAGGAATGTAGGGCAACAAGTTTTGTCAAGATACATGTCCAGGAAATGACTCAGAGTCCCATCCTGGAAGGATTTTTAAATTTATTAATTATTTGAATTAAAATAACTGATGTTTAAATATTTCTGGATTTTTTTTCATCCACATGGCCTTATGCCAAGTTGTATTTTTATGCTCCAGAAATGTAGGGCAACAAGATTTGCCAAGAAACAGGTCCAGGTAATTTTAATTGTTCGTTTTTTTTAAGTTTTGGAATCTCTCTTAAAAATTGTTCCTGGGATAACCATGACAAGTTATCCCACATGCCATAAAGATGGCCGCCATAGCGCCATAAATTATTCCCGGGATAACCATTTGCGGGATAACTTTTCCCACCTCAGGATTATAGCCTTACCTCAGTGAGGAAGGCAAAATAGGAAAAAGCTTTTCGATATTTGTTTTGGTTACAGCAAATGTTTTTTTTAGGCCGGTGTAATTTTTATGTTATGGTTGCTCCCGTTCAAAATTGGCCTTTGATATCAGGAAGCAAAAAAAAATATTTCGAAAAACTTTAAAATGTTGACCGGAATGGATGTGCAACCGACTGAAGACTGTTTCTAAATGCAATTTCCAGCGTTGATAAATCCGCATTTTTTTGGGAACTGCTTCAATTTTCAACAGTGTTTGATCAGACTGTTAGTTGCAGAGATAAGGCCACTTAAAGTTAATATTTAGTGAAAAATACTGTGTTATACTAGTGTTATGTCGAAAACTATTCGTCTGATTTTCAATATTAAATCTTTTTTTATGTTTTGAATAAATTTTAGAATTTTAGAAGAAAAAAGTAAGAGGAAAAAGAATATGAATTCTTAATTTCACTGAGAAAATACCTTCTATATTGTGTCGTCGTCATATGTTGAGCTACTCCAGGGTTCAGTTGAAAATTCGTTCATTGACGTTTGCCGACGGCAAATATGATTAATGGTTGCGTGCGGCAGGGTGGTTGAGGTTTGTGGGTGTGATCTTTTGCCGGGGCCCATGTTAATCCATTCGGCTCGATTGAACCATTATTGAGCCATGAATAAATCTTTTGTGCAAAGTTTTCAAAAGTTTAAAGAGCTCCTCTTTTCAAAAGTATGCATAGTTTTCGTTCGCCAAAACGAATTCTCTTACTGGAAAATGCTTTCGCTTTCCCAAATAGCAATTTTACGAGGAATTCCTGCCAGCTGGTGAAACGTGCTCTCCAGCAGCACTTGCCAGTGCAAAACCGTCTCTCTAGTTCTGAGCGAATGCTTGCCCATTCTGATGATTTCTTTCCATTATTTGGAGTTTATTTATTCTTTTCAAGCGTTTACTTTTTTCATACCAAAAAAAAAACGTCCCGGGAGAAAAATAAGTGAATCTCGACTGGAAATGGAAGAAAAGTGCAAGGTTCGGGAAATGCATACCAAGAACTCGGTTGCGGAGCCCCGTGGGAGTGCTTTGAAGTCAGTGTACGACCGAGTTGAGCTGAGGTTTGAATGGGAATTAATTTTCTACTCCATGGAACCATTATTGCACGATTTGAAGCGATGAATAGTGAGCTGCAGGAAAATGGGGAGAATGATGGTATTCAAAGAGGTTGAGGGACGGAGTTTGCATCGGTTGCTGCAGAATGCAAATGTCTGTAATCTGCGGTGAAATTTCAGCTGTGGAATTTTTGAATGCTGCAATCGTGCGATTTGAGAAGAATGGAAATGTAAGTGAAAATTGATTGATTGAAACAGAAAAAGAATAAAATTGCAGTGAGAAAATTTAAATTGATTTTGAGAAATTTGAAATCTGTCAATCTTTGGTATCATTGTGGCATTACAGCTTTTTTTTTTATCTAATTTCTCTTTTGCTATGGAAAATTTTTAGCATATTTTGACAAGTTCATCATTAATTTTGTATCAAAATGACACCTCAAAACGACTTAATGAGAATATCCAGAAAAAATGATAATTTAAACCAAAACGGTCAAACGTATTTAGTAGAATTCTATGATTCTCGTAAATCGAAAAAAAAACTCACTTGGAAAATTATGGCTAGATTCGAAAAAAAAATCCAAATCACCACAGTGTAAGGACTTTCTATTGTTTTACAGTGACAAAATCATACCTTCTTGTAGGGAAAACGAATAAACAAATAATGTTGAAAACAATAACAACAGAAAATTCTCATAAGTTACAGTAATCTTCATTGTTACCTCTACTTGTAATTGCACTGACACCCGACCTGTGCTTCGCACATACTTCGTTTGCGTTAAATGTTCCATCCTTGGTGATTCATGTTAATGATTGCACTTATCTTAGCTTTGTGTTTAAAATAGGGTAACATGTATGGATAGACAAATTTGAAATAAGTATTTAAAAAAATTTAAACACAATTTTTATTTAGAAAACTCATTTTTTTCAGTTTTTGAAATGAATTCAAAAGCTCATTATGTCTTGGGTGATAAAAATCCAGCTAATGGTAACCCTCTCAATGTTGGGTGCACGACAAAATGCAACTTTGCACCCCCTCACACTTGTCCTCACACACACGTGTGTGTGTGTGAGCTCTGTGCTCAATGGCACTTGGCAAGGACCGGCACGTATCACAAGTCACCGGCAGACACCACGCGCTCCAGGATCATGACAAAAGCTTTCAGGTTATTTCGTTATAAAATTTTATGTTATTACTCCCGTATCGCAATGCAAGTGAGCTGAGCTGTGTGTGTGTGTGTGCTTGTATAGGAAGACGCAGTGTTGACACAGTGTGTGTACTTCTCATACAATTCCAAAAGCGCTTTTTCCAGTATAATTCTGCAGGAATTTACAAACAGAACATACAGACACACTTGCACCAACAGTTAAGCAGCTGGCGACGACGGCTGCAGAACTTGTATGGCGCTTTTCAGTAGTTTTTCCATGGTGCAACGTGCAAACCGAAACCCCCTTCTTCCCGTGGCATAAAATAAAACAACATATTTTAACCGCTTATCCTGCGGGATGAATCCTTTCGGTGCATCCTTTCTGGTGGAACAGAGAGAATGTATTTTAGCGTTACTCTCATTATATTGAAGTTTCGTTGAATAGCTTGAAATATTACGCATTTGAATAAATTATTTACTAAAGAGACTAAATTTATAATGTCCCCTTGAAAAATCACTTTTTATTCACAATTTCAAAACTACATTTCGATAGCGGTGTGCTCTAATGTTCTAACTGAAAATTGGGCCAAAATGAGTTAATGATGCCATCTTTTAGCTAATTAAATTCCCTACAAAACGCTTCTAACAGATCTGAAAAATTCGTTTCCTACGCGGAGATATCGCCCTGCAACCATTTGTACTAACTGACATTTTCGAACGCATCATGGATGTGCTCTCTTATTTTCCATCATGGCTTGACCTTTTGAAAACATGCAAATCCATAAAAATACGATTACACTATAATATTATGGTAAATTGCCAGGTGTCCTTACTAGTTTGAGCAATATTATGGAGCACTATTTTGGAAGGCAAATAGCACAAGTGTGCACATTTGGAAGCGAGAAGGAATTATCAGTTAGGTGTAGTGTGTTAAAATGGTTTAGTGGAGTAGTTTTTTTTTGTTTGGACGACCCATTGATTAGGATTAGTGTATTTAGATTCTGTAGGTTAGTTTAAAATGTTGTTACGTAGTTTTCTTTGCATGGACGACCCCTGTAGTTGTACTAAGAGTGCACAACGACTTGAAGAATGTTTCAAATTGGCCTTTTGGGTTGGGCTAAGTGGGCATTGGGTTGGGGAAAATTATTGCTACGTCATTTTTTTGCATGGACGCTCCCTTCAGTTGTGCTAGGAGTGCACAACGACTTGAAGAATGTTTCAAACTGGACTTTTGGGTTAGGCTAAGTGGGAAATGGGCTGGGGAAAAATGTTGTTACGTCGTTTTTTTACCTGGACGACCCCTACAGTTGTGCTAAGAGTGCACAACGACTTGAAGAATGTTTCAAATTGGACTTTTGGGTTAGGCTAAGTGGGAAATGGGTTGGGGAAAAATGTTGTTAAGTCGTTTTTTTTTGCCTGGACGACCCCTTCAGTTGTGCTAGAAGACAACGACTTGAAGAATATTTCAAACTGAACTTTTGGGTTGGGCTAAGTGGGCATTGGGTTGGGGAAAATTATTGTTACGTCGTTGTTTTTTTTCATGGACGACCCCTTCAGTTGTGTTAGGAGTGCACAACGATTTGAAGAATGTTTAAAATTAAACTTTTGGGTTAGGTCAAGTGGGAAATGGGTTGGGGAAAAATGTTGTTACGTCGTTTTTTTTCATGGACGACCCCTACAGTTGTGCTAAGAGTGCACAACGACTTGAAGAATGTTTTAAACTGGACTTTTGGGTTGGGCTAAGTGGGCAAAGGGTTGGGAAAAAATGTTGTTACGTCGTTTTTTTTGCCTGGACGACCCCTATACGTCAGCTAGGAGTGCACAACGACTTGAAGAATGTTTCAAACTGAACTTTTAGGTTGGGCTAAGTGGGCATTGGGTTGGGGAAAATTATTGTTACGTCGTTTTTTTTTTCATGGACGACCCCTTCAGTTGTGTTAGGAGTGCACAACGATTTGAAGAATGTTTAAAATTGGACTTTTGGGTTAGGCTAAGTGAGTAATGGGTTGGAGGAAAATGTTGTTACGTCGTTTTTTTGCATGGACGACCCCTACAGTTGAGCTAAGCGTGCACAACGACATGAATAATGTTTCAAATTGGACTTTTGAGTTGGGCTACTATACCATATTATACCATTTTAACAGAATTTAGAGTCATAGAGACGCACCTGAGAAATGGTAAAATCCGTAAAAAAAAAATACTTTGACTCAATCTCACCCCCCAGACCCAGTGTCACCCCCACTAACGGTACGTAGTATTTTTTTTGCATAATCGAACCCTGCAGTTAAGCTGAGAGTGGACAACGACTTAAAGAATGTTTTCAATTTGGTCTTTTGGGTTGGAACCCACTTGTAAAATATTGTTACGTAGCCGAAACTTTGCTTACATGTTTCCTGCACAATAAAGCTCATACAAAATCCCATACAAAGTCCTTAAAAAGATTAAAAAAAACTCACGGCTCAGTGGGTCGTGGCCAACCCAAAATCCAATTTAATATTCTTCAAGTCGTTGTGCACTCCTAGCTCAACTGCAGGGGTCGTCCATGCAAAAAAAAACGACGTAACAACAATTTTCCCCAACCCATTTCCCAATTAGCCTAACCCAAAAGCCCAGTTTGAAACATTCTTCATGTCGTTGTGCACTCCTAGCTCAACTGTAGGGGTTGTCCATGCAAAAAAAAAAAACGACGTAACAACATTTTTCCTCAACCCATTACCCACTTAGCCCAACCTAAAAGTCAAATTTTAACATTCTTCAAGTCGTTGTGCACTCCTAGCTCAACTGTAGGGGTCGTCCATGCACAAAAAATGACGTAACAACATTTTTCCTCAACCCATTACCCACTTAGCCCAACCCAAAAGTCCAATTTAATATTATTCAAGTCGTTGTGCACTCCTAGCTCAACTGCAGGGGTCGTCCATGCAAAAAAAAAACGACGTAACAACATTTTTCCTCAACCCATTACCCACTTAGCCCAACCTAAAAGTCAAATTTTAACATTCTTCAAGTCGTTGTGCACTCCTAGCTCAACTGTAGGGGTCGTCCATGCAAAAAAAACGACGTAACAACATTTTTCCCCAACCCATTACCCACTTAGCCCAACCCAAAATCCAATTTAATATTCTTCAAGTCGTTGTGCACTCCTAGCTCAACTGCAGGGGTCGTCCATGCAAAAAAAAAAAAACGACGTAACAACATTTTTCCTCAACCCATTACCCACTTAGCCCAACCTAAAAGTCAAATTTTAACATTCTTCAAGTCGTTGTGCACTCCTAGCTCAACTGTAGGGGTCGTCCATGCAAAAAAAAAAACGACGTAACAACATTTTTCCCCAACCCATTACCCACTTAGCCCAACCCAAAATCCAATTTAATATTCTTCAAGTCGTTGTGCACTCCTAGCTCAACTGCAGGGGTCGTCCATGCAAAAAAAAAAACGACGTAACAACATTTTTCCTCAACCCATTACTCACTTAGCCCAACCTAAAAGTCAAATTTTAACATTCTTCAAGTCGTTGTGCACTCCTAGCTCAACTGTAGGGGTCGTCCATGCAAAAAAAAAAGACGTAACAACATTTTTCCCCAACCCATTACCCACTTAGCCCAACCCAAAATCCAATTTAATATTCTTCAAGTCGTTGTGCACTCCTAGCTCAACTGCAGGGGTCGTCCATGCAAAAAAAAAAAACGACGTAACAACATTTTTCCTCAACCCATTACCCACTTAGCCCAACCTAAAAGTCAAATTTTAACATTCTTCAAGTCGTTGTGCACTCCTAGCTCAACTGTAGGGGTCGTCCATGCAAAAAAAAAAAACGACGTAACAACATTTTTCCCCAACCCATTACCCACTTAGCCCAACCCAAAATCCAATTTAATATTCTTCAAGTCGTTGTGCACTCCTAGCTCAACTGCAGGGGTCGTCCATGCAAAAAAAAACGACGTAACAACATTTTTCCTCAACCCATTACCCACTTAGCCCAACCTAAAAGTCAAATTTTAACATTCTTCAAGTCGTTGTGCACTCCTAGCTCAACTGTAGGGGTCGTCCAAGCAAAAAAAAAATGACGTAACAACATTTTTCCCCAACCCATTACCCACTTAGCCCAACCCAAAAGTCCAATTTAATATTATTCAAGTCGTTGTGCACTCCTAGCTCAACTGTAGGGGTCGTCCATGCAAAAAAAACGACGTAACAACATTTTTCCCCAACCCATTACCCACTTAGCCCAACCCAAAATCCAATTTAATATTCTTCAAGTCGTTGTGCACTCCTAGCTCAACTGCAGGGGTCGTCCATGCAAAAAAAAACGACGTAACAACATTTTTCCTCAACCCATTACCCACTTAGCCCAACCTAAAAGTCAAATTTTAACATTCTTCAAGTCGTTGTGCACTCCTAGCTCAACTGTAGGGGTCGTCCATGCAAAAAAAAAATGACGTAACAACATTTTTCCCCAACCCATTACCCACTTAGCCCAACCCAAAAGTCCAATTTAATATTATTCAAGTCGTTGTGCACTCCTAGCTCAACTGCAGGGGTCGTCCATGCAAAAAACTACGTAACAACATCTCCCATAGTTGATGTGCACACTTGGCACAACTGTATGGGTCGGCCATACTTAAAAATATTACGTATTTAATTTATTTAGGGCACATTTGTTCTATTCAATACATTCATCGATTCCATTGCATGAGACACACTTGTTCCAACTGCAATTCACCATAAATCTAAATAACGGTTTGTGCCTTGGATACCATTCGTTTTTGAAAGGTCGTATGATATAATTGAAATAAAATAAACTAGCTAAAAGTTTTTACAACATCATTTTCTTATGTTTTTAGGAATACATCAACCTAGTATTCGTCATAGTTGATGTATTATGGATGGTTTTACAATTATATTCATACAAAATATAATTTCACTAATTTTTTCATACAAAAATTTTGATTTAAATGCTATTTTTTTCAAAAGGTTAATTTTCCTACCAAATTCAAACTAAAATAAGTGTTTGAAAAAAGTTTTGATATAAAATGTTTTTCTTACGCTTAAATTAACCAACTCGTGAAAAAATAACATTGAAACAACTAATTTGAACTATTTTAACAATAAAATTACTTTGCACGCTTTTGTACCAAAGCCCTGTGCACGTTTGTGCTAACTCATACAAATTACCTCCCAAAACACACTTGTGCCAATTGCAAGCATGATTTTTTTTCGTATTTTCTCTGCTAAAATTTTTCTAGCATTTCAAAAGTTTTTATATTTCACAATGTCTTTAAGTAATGTCAGGTGCATACTTTAAAATTGTTAGAACAATTGTTTGTCGAATAGTTTTCCAGAAACAGTAATTAAAAGTTTAAAAATCGATTTTCTCGCAACTACCAAAATGTCAGTTAGTATAAGAGAGCACACCGCTATCGAAATGTTAAAATTAAATACCGCCATCAGGAGTGACATTGGGTCTGGGGGGTGATATAAAAATATGTCAGAAGAGCACAACCACAGCAAGATGCTCTAGTCGCGAATTTCTAGAATTTCGCCACAAATGGATCCCAAATTGACACACATACACACACACAAATGTACAAACCCACTCGTACACACAACACGTTTGATGTGCTAGGTGTGGATTACCCCGAGAGAGTGTGTGCAGGAAGATCCTCACCTCCAGGTGCACTTAATAGCCACAGCGGTGGAAACCACATCAGTAATTGTCGAATGGACACACAGGTACGTACAACCAGGGCTGTGGAGTCGGAGTCGGAGTCGGAGCCGGAGTCGGTGGAGTCGGGTCTTTTTGGGGACCTGGAGTCGGAGTCGGAGTCGGAGTCGTCAAAACTCGAACAGCTGGAGTCGGAGTCGGAGCCGGAGTCGGCTAATTTTTAAGAGCTGGAGTCGGAGTCGGAGTCGGAGCCGAAGATTTTTGGTAACCCGGAGTCGAAGTCGGAGCCGGAGTTATCTTAAATTCAAAAAAAAATATGTTTTTTTTTATTGTTCAGTATTTCCTATAGAACAGCCTAATTTACAAAACATCTTATATTTTTAATTGGTTAATCAGATGCAATTATGTTTTTGAAACTTTTTATTGTGATTGAAAAGCTATAATTGTGTTATTACACTATAATCACTAAATGATAACTTCTTACCCAAGTATGTAGTATCATAATTTAAAAAATAATAAAAAATATTGGTTATGTAGTCAGACATATCTAATTGATTCTTGAATGCTTCCTTTTGTCTATATTTATGTGCCCTTTCAATTCAAATTTGACCAAATTTCATCCAGTTATTTCTGAAAAAAGTACACACACCGTCATCTTTTACCCCGATAGCATATGTCTTGGAAGTTTTAAGTTAAATCATTTTTTAGGAAAAAATTACGAGGTACATAAAAAGATTAAAAATAGTAATCACTGTTTTTGCAAATCGAAAAAGAGTCACTGACAGTTTAACTTTTGTAACAAATAATCAACGATAATAACAATCTCTTACTTGGAACTCAACATGCGCATTTTGTTTATAACTGAGTACAAGAAAATCAAAGCGTTGCATTTAAAATAATTGAAACTAACAAAAAATATCAAAAGAAGTTGCAACAAATTTTAAAATAATAATTGATTGTTGATGTTGATGTTGATTTTAGGTAAACTATTTTGATATCGTTGCAAATTATCGTTGAACAAATCTCAAGAATTCAGTACAAAAATGAACTAATAAAAAATGTGTAGAACAAAATATAGGATTTTAAAATCAAAATATTATCAACTGGTACGAATTTTCTCATACTGTATGTCCCACGCCAATATGACGGAAGGTGATAATCATTGCATATCAATGTACCATAAAAAAATGAAATATTTGTGACCTAGAAAATATTTTACTTGTGGATATTTGTTTTTTTATCATATTTTAAGTTTTTTCATATATTTTGATGGAGGCGCAAGATCATTCATAAAGCTTCGTTTTAGGTGAAGATTCACGAAGTATCGTGCGCCTCCTTTTTAAAGTATATTAAATTTTAAAATTAAAATAAATTTAAAATTTCCAGGGTAAAATATTTTTCATTTCACAGATATTTGAAAAGGACATCTTAAGCGTCCTTTCCACGAAGAAATTGTTTAGATACATTGATTTGCAATAATAATCTCCTTCAGCCATGGCGTGATGTCCATGTACGTCTTAAAAAAAAAAAACAAAAAAAATGTTTCGTTTAAAATTGTCATTTAAAAAACAAGGTGCCTGTCACTGTGCTTCTTACAAATGCCAGCCTGAATGTGAGCAAATTGAATTTTAATGTTCAATAGATCATTAAGGTCAGGTTTCTTTTAGTTATTCATTCAAAAATAACAATTTAATATTTAAATTTATTAGCCTTGATAAAAATATTTTCAAATTTGAGGTTAAGCAAATAAATCCAAATTTACTTACAAAACTGTTCTTCTCAAAATGCCTCTAAAACTGAAGATATTTTTTGATTTCTGTTTCCATAACGTATAAAACTTGTAACCTAGAATTTTTTTTCCGTTTATTTACTTTACTTTACTTTTACTTAACTTATTTTTCTTGAGAAAAACATGACGCTTAGAGAGTATTTTATATAATCCTATTTATCAATGTTTTAAAAATAATCAACTTATAATAGTTAACAACTTTTGAAACATTTAAAAATATGTGGAGTCGGAGTCGGAGTCGGAGCCAACCATTTGTTGAAAGCTGGAGTCGGAGTCGGAGTCGGAGTCGGCTAGAGTTGGTAGGCCGGAGTCGGAGTCGGAGTCGGAGCCAACCATTGGTTGAAAGCCGGAGCCGTAGTCGGAGTCGGAGTCGGCTAATCTGAGAAAGCCGGAGTCGGAGTCGGAGTCGGAGTCGTTTGAAATATGACCCGACTCCGCAGCCCTGCGTACAACATTCTACATGCACAATCACCTGTGTCAAAGGTCATAGAAACACGTGTGCGGTTGAATGAGCGCGCACAGGAAAAATGAGATTTGTTTGTATCAGTTGGTGTGAATTGTAGATGACCACAGGATGTGATCGTTTAGTGGTTTGAAAATACATGTTTAAAATTAGTTTAATTTTTTAAGTACGTTAATTATTTTTCAAGAGACGTTACCATTAATGTGGGTGACTCTGAATGAACAAAAGTCAAAAAGAATCTCTTCATTTTTTTTGTATCTAAGAGTTTTGCTAATTTATTGAACAAAGAAGAAATAAACATCTAGATTCCAGCTGTCCAAGAATCTTTTAGTCCAGCATCCTTGAGTTATGGCTTCTTGGTTCACGTACCAGCACTAAACAATATGTAAGATGACACATTTCTCAACCGTTATGTATGCGCCACATTCAAGGTTCAAATGGCCAGATGAAACAGCAAGGGCCTTTTTTTTCTTTAAAAGGACTTCTTGAGTATGTAAGGCCAAAAGTTGCACAACCCTTAGCTATCTAATTTCGAAAATTGTTTTGAAATTTTCAAAGGATCAAAGTAAATAACAACAATTGAATAATTTACAATTTTTAAATTAAGTTTTAAATTGCCCTCGTTTAAAAAAATATTCATTAAAAGTTGCCATATTAAAAATATCTAATTATTGAAGAAAAAAAAAACGATTCAAGGTGTGAAAAAATCCCAATTATTGCCAAAAACAGCGATTCTAAACGTTGAACCGTTCAAACCAAATTGCAGTGCCAAAAGTGTAATTGCTCTCCGTACAGAAAATGCCATAACTTCTGCCTTCTTCCTGATTTGGGTCCATTTTTCCCCATTTACTCGGGCCCGTAAACGTTTGCCAAGTTCGCTTTTCCACAGAAAAGTGCCCTGGGCATTACAAGCCGGCCACGTTGGCCACAATGCCTCTGCAGGTAGAAACCACACGTAAGATTCCACCGAGGACTAATTGTAAATGATTGGGTCGTGATGGCTACAATTTGCCCGATTTACATGCTAGATTGGGGGCAATTGCGTTGACACTTGTGTTAAACTGAACACAGCTTGAGATTGATGTGAAATTTGATGTAATCAATTTGTTTAAAAAACTATTTTTGACCACAATGTTGTACTGCTTTCATATAAGTTCAAGCTAAAATACAATAAAACTCTTATCAAGCCAAACCCAAACGTGGCTGAAATAACCAGCAGACAATTTGTGTGCAAACGAAAACATCATAAATTCTGCTGGCGTAAACTTTTGCCACCAACGCGCAATGATTTACTGCCCTAGCCTACTTTCTTCCCAGTCAGCCAGCTAGCCAGCCAGGGCTCATAAATGAAAATTGTTACTTTGTCACATCGTTCACACCCCCTGAAAGTTGTCTTCCCAGATTGAAAACAGTCGTAAAGTTTCAGAATGAAGTTTTTAGGTCAACAAGGTTTGGATCATTTTTTAAGCATATAGAATATTCAAAAATAAAAATAAAAACTAATTAATTATTGATTGTAACTGGATAAACTTATCAAGATCTTTTTTTTATTATTATTAAGAATGAGTCCACGAACAGGGCATACTCCTTTGTATGGGTTATCATTTGGAAGTCACCAATTTGCCTGAAATTGGGGTTGTTTGTACATAGAAAACTATAGCATCTGGGCCAAATATAAGCACTCTAGGTCAACGAGAAGTGGGACAAATCGAGACACAAAGTTTTATGGCTCAAAAGTGTCAAAGATCGTTAAAAAGCTATAACTTAGAACAGCGATTCTCAACGGGGGTACCGAGCCTACTAGATTTACATGGGAGGGGGTACCAGCCTAGAAGAAGGTTGAGAATCGCTGACTTAGAAAAAATGCATCTGAAAGGGCTTGAAAAATGCAACAAAATGCGGGGTGGAGCATCCTCATTGGTGAAATGTAAAGGGATTTATTGGCATTTTAATGAAAAAAATAGCACAATTTTCAAACTCAAATAAAAAAGTGTGCCATCCAGACATCAACTCGATTCGACCTGGAGCTTGTAGGGGACATCTGGGACTACCATCTGAGGCAGTTTAACACATAAAACAATCACTTTTTCTTCTAGTGATTTTTTTGGTAGTCAATTTTTGCTCAATGGGACTCCTTAGATCCCATTTTTTTGATGAATTCTCTACGAAATCGGCCAATTTCAAGCATTTTAATTGTTTGTTTTTTTTTTTTATTTGACTCAAGCTTTGTGGGGGCCTTTCCTATCACCAAAGAAGCCATTTTGTGTCATTGGTTCACCCATATAAATCGCCATACAAGTTTGGCAGCTGTTCATACAAAAATGGTACGTAAATATTCAAAAATCTGTAACTTTTCGAAAAATTATTTGATTGATTTGGTGTCTTTGGCAAAGTTGTAGGTATTGATGAGGACTATTCAAAAAAAGGCACACGATCTAACATCTAGGTAAGACCGGGGCCATCATTTACTTCCCCGTCCGACGGAAGGCGTGATCAGAAAAATCTGTCTCGAAAATGCCACCGGTAACTTCTGGGATCGAACCCAGGCCGACTGGGTGAGAGGCAACCACGCTTACCCCTACACCGCTGGTTCCGGGTTGAAATCTCGTACTTAACATTTTTTGACCTCATATTTTTATGTAAAATCAAATTTGCAATGAAAAGAACTTTAAAAAAATTTTCAATTCAGTGTACCGTTTTCAGAATATAGCAATTCAAAGTTAAATTTTGTCGAATAAATTCCGTTTTTTTTTTTAAATAGTGTCCATGTTTGTCCATTCCTGAAAATATTTTTTTCGAGAAGTTCAGAAAATTTCCTACAATTTTGTCTAAGAAACGTTGAAGATTAAACCTCTGGTTTCTGAGATACATCGGCTTAAAGAAAAAAAAAACAGGAGAAATGATTTCTCACCCAAACAACCTTCAATTTTCTAATGTCGATATCTCAGCAACTCATGGTCCGATTTTCAATGTTAAAATATGAAACATTCGTGAAATTTTCCGATCTTTTCGAAAACCACTTTTTCAAGACAAACATTTTGTTGTTTTAAAGGCGGGTAATTTAAAATGCATTTCTTCGTAATGGCTCTTACGTCACATAATCAAATCAATGAAAACTATAGATTTTGCTTGTAAATTACTGTTATAAAACAATGTAAAAGGTTTGAAAACAAATAAAATGCTGGCAGTAGCTGAAACAGTAGTGTAAGTGACAAAATTAGGTTTCATAGGGATATTTTAAAATTCGCCATTTTTTTTTACTAAAATTGTTGAATGTTGGCAATGAAGTGACAAAAACCAATTGTTAAAAAAGCAGAATAGTTCAGAAAAATTGTTACCAATAAGGTTTTGGTGCCAAAATTTTTATGATGGATTTTTGAGAAAAAAATCGTTAAAATTTTTGGAAAAAAATATGGAATAAATCTTAAATAGTGATTAGTTATTTAGAATTAAAGTTCTAACTACATTGACCTGAAATGTACTATAATTTAATCCTACACAATAAAAAATAACTTAAAACTGAGCAAATCTCTTCGAAATCAACCGAAATTATATTTTTTTAGTTAGTTGAAAGTTATTGCATATCAACTGCGTCTTCTTCCTCGATCCCTGCAACCATCCTCTGAACGTCTCTAGAACAATAAGAACACTTCGCCATTGGTCGAAGATTTCTTGCTTATGTCTCTCCACCTATAAATTGACAAATCAATTCTAAATTATGTGATTTTTTTCACTGCTACACATGAAAACAAAATTACCTTCCGTAGGTTTGCACTCCGTTATTTTGCAAAGAAGCTAACGTCATGGCTAGGGTTATTGAAATTTCACGATTTCGCGGACAGCGTGAAATCCGCGAAATTTGGCTTTTTCCGCGAAATCCCGTGAAATGTTATGTTTGTGTGAAAATGAAACGATTTTTCTCAAAATAATTTATCAAACTAAAAAAGGAATAAATATAATCTAATGAACTACTGTAGTATTAAGCGAGCGAATACCCTGGTTTAATTACTAATATAGGGTTAGTGATTTTTGACGATTTCGTGGACGGCGTGAAATTTTTGAAACTTATCAATTTTCTCAAACTTTTTTTTAATAGGGACCATCCATATTTCACCCAAAAGGACTATCTGATTAAATTTAATTTTGTTAAAAATTAAATTATTTTTGTAAATTGATTTTAAATTTTGTTTTTGAAAAGTGAGCTAAAACCCTTGAAAAATATGTTTAATGGGCTAAATGTCGCAAAAAATTCAATTTATTTTACTCATTTTGACTGGACCAGATTGATATGAAATTCAATAAAATGTAAAATGATGTAACAGAAGCAAATTAGCGAAAACATTTTAGCTTTATCAGTAAAAGAGCAGTTCAGTAAATGAGAATAGGCGTGCCCTACATTTTGTTTCAAAAAATATATAGAGCCCATCCAGAAGGATTTCTTTTTGAAAAGTAGGAGAATTTTTTTTTGTGTCGCATTCAAATTTAGTGAAGATTTTTTTAGTTTATTGAAGAATAATTTATAATGAAGCATAAAATTTAGTTTCTGTGATTTTAACATAGGATTGACAGAGTTATTTTAACATTTTTCAAGATCCGCGAAATTTGGTGTTTTAAAATTGAGGTCCCAGTGAAATTTTCAATTTTTGAGCGTGAAAGATCACTAAGCCTAGTCATGGCCGTCATGAACGATAATTCCTCTGGTGTTCTCTAGGATAAGCTGGATTTCCTTCTTGTTGCGTTTTTAGTTGAGCTAGAAAGTGTTTCACCACTCTCTCCTCAAGTTTTTCCTGATGATCTGCTTCTTGGATCAACTTGGGTTCAGGAGGAATTGCGCTGCATGAAAAATTGCATCAACCTCCGGATCGGACGCCTCCACGAGTCAAACGCCTGGATTATTCGCTCCTTGAGTCACAGTTGATATGGATGTCATTTTGTTTCTACTTTGGTATTGTTAAAAAGAAAACTTTTTCGTAATATGTTCTCTACGAATCAAACTGTACATGCCAGCATTTAAAAGAATCTCTTCAACACAATAATTCCTTATAAAACGGTTAATATTTGAGTAAATCCAACCAAAACGAATTACCAACTATATTTCACAACCAATTAGGTTTTACGCCGACTCAATTTGGAGGTTAGAAAGGAGTGCATTGTTTACATGGACTTAGCACAGTTCGATGCGCTCGTCGATTTTGTTCGGGGAAATTCGTCGACAATCGACGAAGACCATGTAAACAGTGCACACGAGCTGTCAAATGACGTCACGGTGTAAAACCTAATCGTCGACTAATTATTATTGCCCGTCTGTGAAAGAACACATTCCAAAAGTGACAATTCTTTCAAATGTCAATGCAAGCAGTGTGCCCGTATCTGTGCTGTATCACTGCAGACTTTTTTAAGATAATAAAAGGAGATGTTAGACGTGCACCATTTTTGCTATCATTGCTTATTTTTTCCAACTGAAAACTAAGAAATAGTTCTCTCATTTGAAAAAATATCAATTTAACGCTATGGCAAAGCGCACCGTTTTGATTAGTGAGTAAATTGCTCGATGCAGATTTCTGCTGCAATTGAATTGTTTTGCATTGATTATATGCTTCACTAAAATAACGGCCCATAATTTTGCGGCTAGAAATTCAACAGTCTCTTCCAAAATTTTTGTTTTAAAAATAAACTACACATTTCCGGTCATTATCAACCTCATACGCAAAGAGAGGGAGAGAGCATTCGCTCAGCGTGTGCATAATTCATACGCAGAGTGCAATAATTTCCCAAATATGCTGCTGATGCAGCGGGCATTAACATATTCATTAACGGTATTCCACACGAGGGGTCACCCTCACTTGTTGTGATTTGATTATAGTTGCGGTTTGCACTCACCTAATCGCATTATTTTGGACATTGGAAAATCATGCCAACAAGGCAGGGCATCTGTGGCCGCCAGCTGAATCGGTGCTGAGGGAGCATTTAGTTGGAAAATGTGGTTCGATGCTATTTTGGGAGGATTGATCTGCATAATGTAGAATAATACGTTATGTTTGCATCAATGATGCATAAACTGCTGTCGAACACTGGTGGATCGAAATAAACGAAAATTTGAATTTTGGTGCTCTTCATTCAAACTTGAGTCTACACAACTCTTCAAATAAAATAAAAGTTTCAAAGTTACTTTATTTTAAATGAATCAAAATCTAAATCTACTTAAAACAAATTTCCGATCTCTTGCAAATTGTTTCAACCCCTCGTTGCAGCAAGAACTCGTTAACCCATCTATCAAATGCTCGCACTCAAAATGCATACATAATACAAGTCCCAAAGTTTATCCTGATGACTCTTCCCCCCTTCCGGAAAAAAACGAAGATGCGGGGACAGAACAAATTAAACAAAGTTCGAAAGTTGTTCCTTTTCCAGGGCTGCTGGTGGCGGTCGTGTGGTGCGCCGAATGTGCATTTTCCCAAGAAAACGTCCTAGTCCTTGTTTCCCCCCTTATCAGCATCAGCATCAGAAGCTCAGGCAAAGCAGCTTCCGGTGTCATCCTTGGTGATAAAATCCAATCATGAAAGATCAACCAAGCCGGCAACTGCTTCGTATCACAAAAATGAACTTTTCCACTGCTTAACTTGCTTAACTTTGTGCATCTTCAATTTCCTATCTATTTCAAAAGTTTTGCACCTCACATACACACACAGAAGATGAGCACACCGACATTGCTGCTAGTTCTGGTGGAGAGAGAGAAAGTCCTATCACAAACTTCCGGCCAGGAAACGAACGGCTGCAGCCAAGCTGGCAAAGTTGTCCTCTGGCGTTTTGCTTTTAACATTTTATGCTATTAATACATATGTAACGACTTCATCTTCGTCGTCATCATCGTCAACAGTCATACATTGGGGGTGGTTTTGGAAATTACACGTTTTTGCTTTTTTCGCTTTTTTGCTTTTTTGCTTTTTTGCTGTTTTGCTTTTTTGCTTTTTTGCTTTTTTGCTTTTTTGCTTTTTTGCTTTTTTGCTTTTTTGCTTTTTTGCTTTTTTGCTTTTTTGCTTTTTTGCTTTTTTGCTTTTTTGCTTTTTTGCTTTTTTGCTTTTTTGCTTTTTTGCTTTTTTGCTTTTTTTCTTTTTTGCTTTTTTGCTTTTTTGCTTTTTTGCTTTTTTGCTTTTTTGCTTTTTTGCTTTTTTGCTTTTTTGCTTTTTTGCTTTTTTGCTTTTTTGCTTTTTTGCTTTTTTGCTTTTTTGCTTTTTTGCTTTTTTGCTTTTTTGCTTTTTTGCTTTTTTGCTTTTTTGCTTTTTTGCTTTTTTGCTTTTTTGCTTTTTTACTTTTTTGCTTTTTTGCTTTTTTGCTTTTTTGCTTTTTTGCTTTTTTGCTTTTTTGCTTTTTTGCTTTTTTGCTTTTTTGCTTTTTTGCTTTTTTGCTTTTTAGCTTTTTTGCTTTTTTGCTTTTTTGCTTTTTTGCTTTTTTGCTTTTTTGCTTTTTTGCTTTTTTGCTTTTTTGCTTTTTTGCTTTTTTGCTTTTTTGCTTTTTTGCTTTTTAATCGCATCATTTATCCAACCAACGATAATAAAAACGACCGGAACAGAAAAACACTAATCGAAATTTGAGCAGCTTTTCGCCCCTCGTACTGGGCAGCAGCAACAGCATATGCTTCTCGCTACAACAATAACTATTTCCGTCCCCGGTGGGGGTTGGCGAAAGTAGCAAAGCCATCGATCAACGTTATCATATTGGACGGCATGGTTGTTTGTATCTCTTGGCCTGACGGGAGTAATCCTTCCCCGGGACCACATCCATTAAATCCCAATTCTGTGGTGGGCGTGTGGTCTGGTCGGGTTTCCTCGAAAGTGTTTTTCGCTTCCTCCATGTGGGTTCGATGATTGGCGTCAAAATGAGAGAGAATAGAAAAAAAAAGATACGAGCGAAAAATTTCTTCCTTCCTGAAATGACACTGGAGCTTGATCGGGGATTTTCTTTCAATAGAAAAGATTTTGTGATTTGATTCGTTTAGTACGATAATGTGACATGTTTTTCTCGCTAGGAATCTGTCCAATAAATGGCGACGCTGCTGGACTGGTAAAGTAATTGAATTAAATGCTGATGTTTTTTTTATAACTTAGTGCGATTGTAGAAAAGAAATGTTAGTGCTAGGGTGTTTTATTATCCCAGATAATCAGGTGGTTAAATAAAATCAAACTTTGCCCACATTGTTCAAGCTTAAAATTTACTCATCATATTAAGCCACTGAACTGTGCCTTGCAATGCTGATTTTACATATCTGCACCGACCCGATATTTGCTTTTTGCTAAAAAGTTTCTTTTTATTGCATCACTCCCAACGAAGCGAGCATAAGTTGTCGGCCCCTCTCTCGGTACCAAACCAAAGTTAAAATCTCAACTCAACCCTTTTGCTAAGCTTTTTGAACAAATCACTAGACCCACTATACCAAGTACCCCCAAAGGGCCAATCAGGCTGTTTCCTTGCGCAGCCAAAAAGTCGTACCCCGGAAATGTCAAGCATTAAACACTGTGAGTACGTGTGTGTGAGTGTGCTCTGAAATACAACAGCTTCCGCTACCGGTCGGCAACGGCAACGGCGCAAGAGAAGAACGACGGTTGCGGCAGCACACAGATAAGAAATGAAAAATATTCATTTTATAATAATTTATTATGTGATTATGCATTAAACATTTGCTCTTGCTCTTGGCCCGCCGGAGACGACTGCGACTTTCTGCGACAACGACGACGACGACGACGACGAGTACTGCCTTCTGTGCGAGGACTTTAGTTGCCAGGGCAGACACGAAAAGTGGAAAAGGAACAGGTTTGGATTGAGGAAAATTATCGTGCGACATCAAATGTGGTGTTAGGGAAAATTTATGATTGTGAAGAAATGTTGTATTGATCATTGCAGGAAGGAGTTTTACTTAGTTGATCTTGATCAATTTCAAATCGGCATCATCGAACTTGCACTTTTGTATTGAAAAAAAAGTCCTCCTACAAGTCCTCCATTAAAAACGCAATATGGACCAGACAAGCCACTCTGCAGCGTAATGTTTTATAGATATTTGGGCTCTTTCTGTGCATACCAATAGATAAATAATTTCAGAGACCTTAAGACTGTACTTCAATGCAGCAGTACAATATACTATTATTTACAGTTTTAAACGTTATGCAAAAAATCTTTCCCTTAAGTTTTTAAAATAAAATGTTGTCATTTCAGAAAATGTCAATGTTTTTGTGTTCATTTTTTTTTTTACTTTGGATAAAAAAATATGGTTCAACTCAAACAGGTGTTGATCCGGCCCCTTTTCGTGATAACAAAGCATAGCATATCATAGCATTACGGGTCTTTACCACGCTGTAGGATCTGAATGATCTCCAAAAACCTCATCAGGTATTTTTTTCACTTAGGTATTCAAAATGTGCTGATCTTATCGCTAAAAGGTTTAAATACATGCAAAAATTTCATGAAGCTAAACATTATCACTCCAAAAATCCAACCTATTTTTTTTGTATTTGCTCGAAAAGTACTAAACTGTTTCAAAAACTTCACTACCAACATTGTAGCATGTCAGTACAATTCCCTTGAACAAGTTACACTGGCGGATGACTTTTTTTTTTTTGTTGAGCCTTGATACCACTGCGACCAATTAGAGGAATATTGTGGTGAGGCGGATGACTTGTTTTGACCCATTCTTTGAAATTGGGCATTATTTTACTTTCATTTGGCACAATGTAACCCCTTTTAGGAGTATGATTGGGTGAATTTTCAAGCGATTGGCATTTATTTAAATCAGGTTTAATCAAACTTCACCAAACTTTGAGAAAATGTTGGTACCTTTACAAGAGTGTGAGCACTAGAGCACTTTTTGGCGGGCATTCAGGGGTTTATTCCGGTGTTCATACTGAGCCCAAATCACAAATATGAGCTTGATTGGACGTAACAGGAGTTGGCACTTTGCATTTGAATTTTAAATGGGATTTAACCCATAAATAAGGATTTTTTTTTCAAAAATATAAATTTTTGAGGCATTTTGGCCACTAAAGCATTGTTTTAGACATCACTGGCATGTAGGCCAGATCTTTGTGCTTCTTTTGATACAAATAACATTAAAGTTTGGAGCACCCTGGAGCTCGGTACAGACCTTCAAAGTTTGACTTTTTTTTTTCGAAAAATCAGCCCCGGCAGAAAAGATATGCGTCGCACCTCACGACGCCCGAAACGCCATTTTTGCTGGGACCGATTTTTCGAAAAAAAAATTATCAAACGAAGTTTACCGAGTTCGGGAAATGCGACGAGTGCTGAAAAATTCTAGTTCTGCAACAAGTTGCATACAGCATACAGCATTTCATTTATTTGTTTTTTTCGATTCCGAATTTTAAGTCAAACCGTTCATAACAAATTTGAATAGTAATTACGTTTCGATACAAGTATTGAAAAGTAAACAGCTTCACAATGGAGTTGAAAAAGTTCTTGTTTGCAATTCCGTCGTGAAACTATTAACTTTTCCTATCATTCTCGAACGACAAAACAGTCGACTTTTCTCTACCAAAAATAACAGAATCGAATAGTAACCCTTTTCAAAACAAATGCTGGAAGGTTCTGAAACGGATGCTGAAAAGTTGAACTTTTCAGTACTTGTTTGGAAAAGTAATGCTTTTCATTTTTTTTTAATTTAAACGATTTATTAACTAAATGGATTTATTAGTCCCACCCGTGTGGATCAATCGGACCGCGCACTGGATTCACAATCCAGAGGTCGCCGGTTCGAATCCCGCGGCGGGCGCTCTAAAATTCTTTGTGTAAATATGGGTATTCGGCGCCGTCGTTCCGTGCCATACTTTCATACACTTAGGAGCCCAGGGCGGCGAAGTTCTTGTAGTTAAAAGGAAGACACTAGTGGTTGATACTAGCAATGGTGGTCGACAGCTATAAAGTCAACTTCGTTCCATGGACATTTGACATATAATTATGTTCAAAGGGTGTTTTTTTAGAATTGCAAAAAAATGTTGTATCGAACTCGTTGCCAAATTTGATTTATTCATCACTCGTGCTGAAAAAATCTTCTTTTTGCAACTTGTTGCATAAACTACTATTACAATTACATTTTTTTACTTAAAAAAAATACGAGAGGTATGTCGCTTTTCAATTTATTTAAGTTATTTAAATTTTCATACAAAACTTGCAAATTGTTTACATTTCAACGGCGATATTTTTTGTGGCTCTCATCAACACCCAAAACTTTGCACAATACATCAGTTGATTCCGTCCTTCAGAATCTAATTTTAAAATATTCTGATTTATACATTATACAGTTCGCACTTGACTATTCAAGGAACTCCAGCATTTCAATTCGGCTAATCGAATCACAACTTTTTGCGTTTTCTTTTTCTCTTTGAGCTCAAATATGACCCCGAAATGCTTTGAAGTGATCTGGAAATTTGTAATCCAAAATGGTTGCCAACATTAATTTTTATTGTAGGTAACAGGCAATTGGACACTTGAAATTAATTTCTAAAAGATAAATATAAATCAAACAAAAAATATGACAAACCCTTTTTTATATGATTAAATTATGAGAAGATTTAATAGAAACTATTCGAATAATCGAACCTAAAAAAAAAAACTTCAGATAGTTGAGGCTTTGAAACTTTGAAACTGCGTTCAATCCGTTCAAAACATACAGGTAGTGCGTCCATCCCGGGAATTCCCGGGATATTTCCAAAAGCGGGAATTCTCGAATCCCGGGATTTTTTGTATATCGTCCCGGGAATTCCCTAAATTGGAAAAAATATAAATTTTTTGTCTGGAAATTCAGGTTTTGTTGTAAAAATACATGAACATTAATAAATAATAAAAATAAAATATCAAGTATATATCCAGTGTTTTTTTTTTTTAAGGCCGCGTAGCCCAGTGGTAACGCTTCCGCCTCGTAAGCGGTAGATCGGGGTTCAAATCCCGGCTCGGACCAACACAACTGGTGATCTTTTCCCTTCTGGATTCGATTGCTTAGTAAAGGGAAGGTAGTGTATCGTCACAAACTGGACCTTATCAAGACACCTTAGGAAGACAACCTATGGAATGTTAACATTAACCTTAACATGTTAACATTAAGTTGATTAATAACTGTCACTGAATCCGCTTTGTAAATGCCGGCCCCGATACTCTTCAAGGGTGTTCCCCTCAGGAACAGGGAAAGATTTACTATAAGCGTTTGTGCTTTCATATGTTTATAGAACCAATTCAATCTAGGTATCAGCATTTATTTGATTTATAAAGGAAATTTGTTATAAAATACCGATCCGTAAATTGCGTAGCGCTTTAAATATTTTTTATCAAATTTTATACATTTTTGAGAAGACTACGTATACTTACGATTTCAAATTTAAAAAATAATATAATTTTCAATTATTTTTCATGAAACATTTTTGGCAAATCAAGACGAATGTATCGAATTACAGCTACTTTTTTGATTGATTTCGGTTAAAACAATTGTTAAATCGATCTCCAAATTAATTGCTCTAAAATCTCCTGTACCTATTTAGACTGTAGTCCCGGTTTTCCCTAGTTGGCGGTAATGTCCTTAAGATAATTTGTAAAAAAAAAAACAAATTTTATAAAACATGTATGTTTTAACCTATCTCAAATTTAACTGTTATTATTTTATTTGTTGTCTTCTTATTTGTTATTTTAGACATTTAAAAAGATTTTTTTATGTTATTCTAGTCATGTCGTATAGAAAAAAAAATGTATTTATTAGAAACTTATTTAATTTGAATCACATTGGATTAGATATTAGATAAGAAACCAAAGCACAACAAAGAATTAAAAAAAATCTTTCAAGCAATCTAAAAACTGCTATCCTTGTTAAGATTGAAGTGTAGATAACCACCTATGAATAGTATTGATTTTATGCTTGAAAACATGCAAATATAATGAAAACATAGATTTTATTACTGTTTTGAAAATTTTCCCGGGATCCCAGGAATTCCAGGGATTTCAAGAATATTTTTCCCGTTTCCCGGGAAATTTGGCCGCCCTACATACAGGTCTGATTTTTAGCCACAATAGAAACAAGTTTTCCGCAAAAAAAATAAAATCAAAACGTTTTTCTTGCTCTTTTTTTTTCAACTTACATTATGATCCACAGTAGATTTCATTGGATTTAAGCTGTATTTTAGATAAATTTAGAAATTCGGCAAGTTGGTCTCATTTGATTCATTCATAGAGAAAGACTTTTGGAAGGTTTGCATAATTTCCCTTGTTTTCTTCTTCGACGTAAAATTAAAAAAAAATGTTTGTAACTTTTGGGTGTACTGAAGTTCTAAATAGTTTTGACACTTCTTCACAAGAATTTTCATAAAAACAAAGTTTTTTAAGATGAAGCATATTTGCCCTTTTTGGGGTGACTACTGTAAAGTTTGCTTTGCTCAAGTGGATTAAGTTAGTTCAGTACTGTCACAACTCCAACTCTAATGCTGACGATGGGCCAGCAAGAATTCCCCAAAATTTGTTCACCACTTTTAGTTGTAGGTTGATGCGTGTCGTTCTTCCGTTTCTTGGCAGCGTTTCTGCAGCTAGTTTTCCTGCAAAACAACCCCAAGGTTCACGGAGGTCGAGATTCGAAGCTGTAAAGCAGATTGGGGGTTTCCGAGGGCTATTCAAAGGTCTCTACGAAACAGCATCCTCACAGACCCCAACCGACCCTATCGCATTAATGTATTCCTCTGGGGGTGCACAGCAGACAACTGCAATAAGTTTAGTGAGAGGTATAATTGCACACAGAGCTTTGGCGCTTCGTCTGCCACGTGTCCACTTCCTGTGCGCTGGCCATTTTTGGGGGAGGGCGAGGTGGGTGACGGTGTTTGAATCTGTGTTGACCTAATTGTTGGTGGCAAATAAATTAGTTTTATTTCCGAGATGGGGAGGAGAGATAAAATGTCAAAACAACGAGCGACACGTTGGAATAAATTTGCGTCTGTCTGTCTGTGGCATGGAGCAATGGCCAAGCTGGTCACGGCAGGTTTGGGATCTGACAGGGGAGGGATTGTTTATGTTTGCATGAATTTTGACTGATGATAAATACAAAGTATTAGGTGCAAGTTTAATGATTCCTGCAACAACAGCAAAATACAAATAGTTGTAGAAAAATGTGGAAACAATTGCACGAAATAGTTTTTTTTTTTAATTGATTGTTTTAAGCTGTAATGAAATGCCTAGCCCTGTCCCGTTGTAGCCATGACTTGGTTCAAGAAATAGAATCCTTTTTCCATGATCGACCTCAATGTCCCGGTTAGAGGAAGCCCTCGTTGCTAGAAAATGCCCGTCCACTGGTAGAGATAATATGAGAGAGATCCTTCTAGTTCATAAATTTTCCGCTAAGACGTTGCCATCGTTGGCTGCTTTCGCATGCATGATGGGGAGGGCAGAGAGCTCAACTCCGCCTTCTCCTGTGCTTGCTGTCAGTTGTTCGGTACGATGTACGGTACATATTGCCGCTCCATTTGGCTCTCCTAAGCTCGGATGAGATATATTGCATATATGCTTGTTTATTGCTAAGCGTATGCGTCTGTCAGATTTTCGAAGACGCCATTCGCTGGAAGCCCGATCCGTACACATTGTGCTGAAGATGGGCTAAGTTGGGTGAAATTGTCAGCATGGAAACAGCATGTAATTGCATCGAAAGTATAACATTTTAGCCCTTGTATCAAAAAGTAAACGGAATTGCAGCTTTAAAATGAGAACAGAAATTACCTCTGATAATCTCTGAAAATTTCCTACAATAATAAATTTGTTAATAAATTGGTTGATTTGATACAGCCTATTTCCCGAGCAGGGATAAATAACACGGGAATACCAAATTTTGATATTACTTGGGCAAATAACTAGGGTAACCAGTAATAGATGGTAAAATACCATCAAATCATACCAAAGTCTTGTATGTGGAAGGGCGCAACAATACCAAACCATGTTATTCCATGGGTAAAATAATACCACAAAATAAAACCATTTCAGTACCAAGTTAAGGTCTTCTGGATTTTTGAACATTGCTTGAATAACAAAACTTGGTATTGCCATGGTTTTATTTTTAGGTATTCCGCGCCCTTGGAAAATCAGATTATGGTATTCCTGTGGTCTTCCACATACATGATTTTGGTATGATTTCATGGTATTTTACCATCTATTACTGAGCAACTTATACCAAAATTTGGTATTTTCATGCCATTTTTTAGTGCACCAGTTGCAGTTAGTGAAAAAAAACGGAAATGATCCATATGCAACAGCCAAATTTACTCACCTGATGATTCCATGTTGTTTTTAGTGATATTCTTCACCACATCGAATACATTTGTCATTGATAAACGGCTTGTGAAGTTCTTGAAGCATCTAAAAAATAACAAGATTGAAAAATAAGTGTTTTTATAATGAAATTGGATTGAAATTCTCCAATTTCAATAATCTGTCTATTGACCTTTTTTTCACTTAGACTTAGAGAAATTTCAACAATTTAAAACAAATCCTGGTGGGAATATTAAAAAATTGAAAATTTTGGGTTTCAAGTAATTTTAGCGCAAATTAAATTATCTTGTCAAAATTGGTAAAAAAATTCCCATAGTTTCGGAGGAATTTGAAAAAAAAACACTTAAATATCAAAATATTGTATCCTGGCTTAGAAAATTTCCCACATTTTCAAGTCATTTCTTTAGGGGGTATATCAAGACATGATTTTAGCGCAAAATTGATTATTTTGTCTAAATTGGTCATAATTTTCCCATAGTTTCAGAGGAATTTGATAAAATACTGTAATACCAAATGAAAACCAAAATGTGGTTTCCGACCATTGAATAATTCTGCAATTTTGCAATATCAAAACAATACCTTTAATTGGTATGATAGCACATATTGCTCTTGCATAATCCAATAAGACAAAATTTGGTATTAATACCAGAGAAATGTATTATTACACATTTCCCTTGGGTAATTCTCTTCCAACTCACACGAAATCGGGAAAAGTTGCCCCGACCCCTTTTCGATTTGCGTGAAACTTTGTCGTAATGGGTAACTTTTGTCCCTGATCACGAATCCGAGGTCCGTTTTCATTTTTGAACATGCGAAAAAAGAGGTGTTTTTCAATAATTTGCAGCCTCAACGGTGATGAGATAGAAATTTGGTGTCAAAGGAAAATTTATGTAAAATTAGACGCCTGATTTAATGGCGTACTCAGAATTCCGAAAAAAATACATATTTTTCTTTAAAAAAAAACACAAAAAAAAGTTTAAAAAATTCTCCCATTTTCCGTTACTCGACTGTATTTTTTTTTGGAATATGTCATTTTATGGGAAATTTAATGTACTTTTCCAATCTACGTTGACCCTGAAGGGTCATTTTTTCATTTAGAACAAAACATTTCATTTTAAAATTTCGGGTTTTTTCTAACTTTGCAGGGTTATTTTTTAGAGTGTAATAATGTTCTACAAAATTGTAGAGAAGAAAATTTCAAAAAATTTGATTTATAAACATAAGAGGTTTGCTTATAAACATTACGAGTTATCGCGATTTTACGAAAGAAACGTTTTGAAAAAGTTGGTAGTTGTCGATCATGGCCGTTCATCGTCATTCGCGACAGACACGGACGACGAAACAAAAAGAATTGCAAAAAGTAACTTTTACAAAACTATTTTTCGTAAAATCGCGATAACTCGTGATGTTTATAAGCAAACCCCTTATGTTTATACATCAACATGTTTGTAATTGTCTGCTCTAAAACTTTGTAGAGCTATGTTACACTCTTAAAAAAAAACTGCAAAGTTAGAAAAAAACAAAATTTTAAATAAAAAATGTTGTTCTAAATGAAAAAATTACCCTTCTGGGTCAATGTAGATCCGAAACATACATTAAATTTCCCTTAAAATGACATGTTTCAAAAAAAATTACAGTCGAGTAACGGAAAATGAGAGAATTTTGAAAACTTTTTAATGTTTCTTAGATGAAAAATACGTTTTTTTTTTGGAATTCTGAGTATGCCATTAAATCGGGCGTCTAATTTTACATAAAAGTCCCTTGACACCAAATTTCTATCTCATCACCGTTTCAGGCTGCAAATTATTGAAAAACACCTCTTTTTTCGCATTTTCAAAAAAGAAAGGGGTCGTACTGCCCCTCCGTCACAAGATATCAAAAACGGACCTTGGATTCGTGATCAGGGACAAAAGTTACCCCTTAGGACAAAGTTTCACGCAAATCGAAGAGGGGTCGGGGCAACTGCTGTATGAGTTGGCAGAGAATTACCCCCTAGTTATTTACCCATGCTCGGGTTAACAGTCAGTTTTTGAAACAATGAGTTCTTGAAATTCCCCAAATGTTTCAATCTCAACCCACCGACCCCAACTTCATCTCGAGGCGGGGATTTTCTCGGAACATCGGTTGAAATTTATACTTTTTTTGGAAGCAACAATTTATCCGACCTGTTGGCTGAACCAAGCCGGGCTGGTGCTGCTGCGAGAACCGGCAAAAGGAGCAGTTCGCGAGCTGAAAGGTGATCCACGGGGCCGCCGAAGGTTAGTCTTAGCCAGCCCTCCCACGTGTGTTCTCTGTGTGCCTACATAAATAAGACGCTGATGTGCGTGGATTTCCATGTGATGCTGCTGCTTCAGAAAGCCTGACTAGCCGGGTTTGCTGCGTCGTTAGCCAGGTGAGCTCAGCTGAATTATTGTCGGATTTTGGGGGAGGTTTAAATATGCACTTTTTGGGGGCATTTCAAGGGTTCGTTCCAAAATTACGTTATTTGATCATGGGTTTAGTATAACCACATAAATTTATACATATCATAGTCATACGACATGAAATTCTTTTTTGATCTACTTATTTTTAACATTCCAACGCCCAAGGCTCCAAAAAAGTTGGAACGGTAACTTCAACTTAATGGATCTCGGGCATAACTCAACCAATCAAGATGATTCTTCGTTCCAGTGATTTGTTGGGTTGTCTAGATGATTCTAGAACTTTGCAGAACTTAATTTGATCAAATCTGTAATTTTTGCGACTAAAAACATCGTTCCAACTCTTTTTTTCGCGTACAAAAAAAAATTCGCCAAAAATTCCGCGGAGGCAGTCGTTTTGAAAAAAGGTGGAACGATGTTTTCGGTCGCAGAAATTACAGATTTGATCAAATTAAGTTCTGCAAAGTTCTAGGATCATCTAGACATTCTTACAAATTACTGGAAACAAGAATCGTCCCGATTGGTTAAGTTATGCCCGAGAACCAGCAGTTGAAGTTACCGTTCCAACTTTTTTGGGAGGCTTGGGCGTCCGTGTAAGTTGGACATGCGTTGGGCGTTCCAGTGTTAATATAACTTTATTCGTACTCATTATGCATCCCTTCTATCGAAAATTAGTGTAGTTTTAAAATATATAAACCTTATATTAATTTGTTGAACCTACTCAATTTTAGATTCAGGTATAGCAGTATTGTTGATAATCATCTTTTGATTGCTGGATGTAAAGATATTCAAAAGAGTTGAACAAGGCATTCAACCGAAATTTGTTATATTCTTTGCTTAGTAATTTTAATTAAGCGGACTACCGTGAGTTTCAAATGAACCACTTGTATTTTCCCACGAAATAAAACGTGTAGTACATCCCAAAAGTGCACTTTCGCAATTCCACAAGACCAAGTTTTATCGCGCTTGATTTTTCACCATCCCATCCCCCTCAGTTAAATCCCAAAACATGCCACGCACTACACAAGTTGAAACTGAATCGACTCTGACTATTTCAAAAACCACGAATCTCCGCTGCACGAATGCCAAGTCAAAGCTGAGCCACAAAGTGCAAGTGCAATTTTCCGCTGTTGCACCAAATTAACAGTTTTCCCAACCCCAGCCCGTGGTTGTTCTGGATGCTGTCTAAAGTATCGCGTTTCACTGGCTGGTGGAACACACGACGCACACAAAAGGTAACAAAATGGCACCGGCAGTTTCGAAACTAGTTTTTCCGCCCCACCAGCCCCAATCAGCAGGAGAGGGGGCGGCGGGGAAACCCGAATGCCGGAAAAATGCTGGGCCTGCCAGTCAGCCAAAGTGCACTTGCTTAATTTGCAGCAAACATTTATCTTTGTTTCAATCTTCCCGGAACATGAATAGAGGCTCTGTCGGTAGGAGAGGATTTAATTAAAACCGAAACCCGGAATGGTGCATTTGGGGCCTGAGATGGTAGGGTTTTAGGTTGTGAATGCTTAATTTTAATTTTAAGTGAATTTGGAGCCAATTTTTAAACAATAGATTTCTATAATCAAATGACAGTCAAAATTGAATACATAAATTAAACAAAAACTAACTTCAATAACCAATGTGATTGCTGCCTTCTTCTCTCCTTACCAAAAATGGGACACAAAAATTATCAGGAAATAACTGACATCTGGAATAAACTCCGTTTCTAGTACAAAGAAACCTCTTTTTACGCGGTGCGTTACGTTTTTTTCTAATTTGTCGATTTCTCAGGAACGGCGCAACAGTTTTGCAATCTTTTAAAAGCCATTTGAAAAATTTAGAATCGTTTGACACCCATATATCAGTATTTTCGAGAAAATACGGTATTTTGTGAAAATTTGAGTATTCATTCAAAAATCTTTAAAAAAGTGAAGATGCATGCAAAATTTCGAATAGTTTGATACCCATATTGTTGTGAATTATAAAAATTAAAGTATTATCGAGAAAATACGGTATTTTGTGAAAATTTGAGTATTTTATTCAAAAAACTCCAAAACAGTTAAAATGCAGGTAAAATATCGCATCGTTTGATACCCATATTGCAAATTATGAAAATTTGTGTACTTTAAAAAAAAACGGTATTTTGTGAAATTGTTCGTATTTATGCTTTGAAGCTTACTACGTTACATCATAAAATATATTCTAGGCAAATGCATTGAAAATTTAACATGATATTGATGGATTAAGCCAATTTAAGAAAGATTTTAAAAATGAGTTATCGTCCGTTATCGGTGATAAGATTATCGCCGAAGAACTATCGGAATAATGATAACGATAATATTATCGACGATAATTATATCGATTAACAACCTTGCTATACATCCATTTGGGTACTAAAAGAGTAAATTGTTTTTTTTATAATTTTTAAATTGACTAAACCTTTTTGGGGGACTTCTCTATGGCCAAAGAAGTTACTTTGTGTCATTGGTTCACCCATACATTTTTGGAATATTTCCATACAAAAATGGTACGTAAATATTTGAAAATGTTATTCATTTAAAGGAATTTTTAATAAATTTAGTAACAGGAAAAATTTGGCTTTTTTTTTTGAAGATTTTTAAATCTTTTTTCACAAAAATGTAAATTCCTAAAAATCCATATTTAAAAAAAAATAATATGTTTTATGAGACAAAAAACCGCAACCTTTGAGCAATAGAAAACTATGGAAAAATACACATTTCAACATTTAAAAAGATCATATATTCAATATTACGCCCTTTTGAAATGTTAGAGTTCATTTCAACATTTTAACAAAATTTTATTTGAAGAGATTAGAAAATTTAATAAATGTTTTATTTTTAACATTGAAAATAAGACCATTATTTTTAGATATAATGGAACTAAAAATAGAAGGCTGGATGAGACTTAAAAAAAATGTTTTTTTGTTTCTTTACCTTTTATTTGCTGTTTTGCAGCAACCAGAGATCAAACCAAAATCGAAAAGCTACCTTTTCTCAGTTAAACTTTATCCTTAAAAGGCTGTATCTTGAAAACTATGCACTTTTCAAAAAAATCTGTATGGTATTTTTTGATAGCAAATTTGATTTTGTTGAAGAAAATTTTCAAAAAAAAGCATTTTAAAAAAATCACCATCAAAATTTTTGTCCATACTTTTTTACTGCTTAAAAAGTTCGGTTTTTTGTCCCTTAAAACATATTAAAAAATATGGATTTTGGGAAATTTAATTTTCGATGAAAAAAGGTATCTTTCCGCGTATCATTTTTTTTTTTCGAATAGTACTGATCAATACCTACAACTTTGCTGAAGAGACCAAACCAATCAATAAATTTCTTCAAGAAAAAAATAATGATTTTCGAATATTTAAGTACTATTTTTGTATTATTTTATTTTATTCAAACTACTAGAGAACGGAAATCATAGATGAGAATAGGTCAATGCAGATGGAGAGCAAATCGAGCTCATTATCCCCTCACACTGTGCTGAAAATTCTTCTTTTTGCATACAATTCTATTATGGTTAAAATGTCATGTTAAAGGAAAATATGTATGTAAATGAACATCAAAGACTAGCGGTCAAATCACGTTCAAATTAGCCATAGCCTTGACTTTTAGTGGATCAAGTCTTATAATTCTTATAGTTGAATAAGCTTTAGAATAAAAAATTAAAATTTAGTGCTGAATATAAAACTGAATTGAATTATACCAACAATATGTTTACGATTGATTCTCAAACAGGACTCCAAACCCAACCATCTCCTCTTATCCAAACACAGGATGCATCCTGGTACAATCGTGAACATCGATGTTGTTCTTGCAACCCCGTTGAATACAAGTATCTTGCGCTGCAATTGAATTTCCCGGTGAGCATAGATTCATTTGGAAGGAAAATCTAGGCCTGGATACATTCACCTGCTATCAATGGCAAACAACTCGACAGGAAAACTTCCGTTACTTTTACGTAGGATGGATAGTACTATGAAAAGTCTTATTTAAAGAACCTAACAAAAGAAGTACACGGGTTTTTTTTTCTACTCGGGATGAACTTTGATTATTATGAATAAATCTGGACAGCAAAAAAGTGGAATTAGTATGAAATACCATAACTGCCCGCTCACATTTTTTTTCCCTAATTGCTGTTATTTAATTGATCCTTCGAGCGCCACTTTCCACAATTCAAAACTCATCTTTGATGTCAGCAAAAATGGTCTCCCCGTTTGCGTGACATAAAAAATTATTTAAATAATTGTTATTGCTGATTGCCACCATCATGCGACCCCTTGCCATGCTTCAGTACTATGAAAGTGGTGCGCTATTCTAAAATTCCGAAACAATTCATTCAGTTAGCCCGGCAGGTGAAAAACGCGCTCTTCCACTAAATTGCACATCCAATCACTTGTGAACGAATTTAGTGACGGTTTCGGTGTGTGTGTGTATGTGAGTGTTGAAAATCGCGTGCATGAAAAATAAAACGCGAAAGAGATAAAAGCTCAACCTTGCTGGCAGCCATATTGATGATGAAGGGCTTTTCCGGGATTATTCAAACCCCTTCCCCCCTTCCCCAATCCACCCGAGAATCGAATAACAGTGTTGCCAGCGCGATTCGGTCGAAATAGACCCCGAAAAAAAACGGCACTTCGAATACAGTTCCCCCTCCTCGATTTTTTATTATTGAGTTTATGGCGGCACACAAAACAAAGTAAAAATAAACAAGCCTAATGGCCCGCGGCGAAATTTTTTTGGCCAGGAAACTATGACAAAACGATTCCCAGTCATAGTTTTCGGGGAGGGGAGGGGAGTGGGTTGAAGGACAGGGGAGAAGAAAATCGGGCCGGCGAAACCGTGATTGGAATTTTAATGCAATGAAAAATTGTGTTTTTCGTTTCCAGTTTGGGGCTTTTTGTCGAAATTTGAGGGGGAAAGGGAACCTGAATATCAATATTGATTGGTGGAAATGCTAAAGGTTTATTTGATTATTCCCAGTCAAGAGTCATGACAGGGGCAGAAAAAAATGGAAATTAGTCCTAAAACAAATACAGTGCCATCGGGCAACGGGCCACAATAATTTTTTCGACATTTCTGCATGCCAAAAATCAACGTAATATTTTTAATTGTTCATTGTTGTGTGAAGTTTTGGATTGGTTTTCGATCAACAATTTAGAAGAAAAATTAAGTGCAAAAACAAAACCGGGAAGGCACTGTAGATGCACTGGTAGATACTGGTGTAAGTTCTCCTGATCGTCTATAGTTATTGTTTTATTCATCATCCAAACCTTATTTGCCACAAAAACTAAATTTAATCTGATTTTTTTTATCACCGATATAAACATAGTTTTTTTCAAAAGATCTGATTTTATGAAATTTAATTTGTTGGTTGTTATAATTTGCCCTAAAAATTTGTAAGAACCATTTTTCGTCGAAGTTATTATTCAAGAATTTCGAAGAATCGTTTATTCAAGAATCTATTTCTTAAGCAGGTATTTACTGGTCGATTTGGTGTCTTCGGCAAAGCTGTAGGAAAAATTAAGAAGAATTCAGAAAAATTATAAAACTCGGAAATAAATGAACTTTTCTGAAACCAATTTTTCATTACAAAAAGTGAAATGGCCAACAGTAATATAATTTTTAATTTGTTGATACGTGATGGAGTCTTCTTTAAATTATTTTTTTAACTTCGAAAAATTACTTTAAAAAATCCAAGAAAATATTTTCGACCAGCAAAATTAAATTGTAAATGTAAAATTCCTTGAAAAAGCATTGGACAAGTTTTCTTTTGTAAAGAAAAATTATTTTAAAAAACAAAATTAATGTAACAAAATGTCCTGCAGTTTACATGGCAAGTTTTCAAAATAAATTCATAGTAATTCATCAAATCTGAGCCAAATTTGGGCTTCATATGTCGAGAGAAAGTGTGACAAAACGATGCTCAAAGCTAGGAGCTCTAGATATGAATTAAATAATTCTATCACGAACGTTCTTCATTTTTAGGAAATTGTTTCCATAAATCCTGAAATTAAAAACGTTACTTTTAACCACCTTAGTGATTGGTGCCTTCCTCCTAAAATAAATTGAAAAAGCTTTCTGCTTGTATTCAGTTGCACCTGAATAAATGCAAAAAAAAAATAAAAGCCATATTATTAAGAAAGCTTGGGCTAACGAAGCCGATTCCATAAAGCTGCCTCAGCTGGATCTGTAGCAATTTCAACCCTCATAATTTTTGTTATTACAGTATGGGTTTCAAATGATCGTGAATTTTTCAAACGTTTCGAAAGAAATAACACATTTTTTGAAAATACGCCAAATTTTCACAAAACTACGTATTTTCGAAAAATACTCCAAATTTGATTTTTTTTTTCTCGATATGGGTATCAAATAATCGGGATTTTTTCATGCATTTCGAAGTGTTAACACGATTTTTTTTAACTAACAACGTTTTTTTGAAAAAATACTAAAAATTTCAATATTTTACAATATGATCAGGAATTTTACATATATTTTGGAAATTATAACATAAATTTTTTTTACTAAAAAAATTCAAAAAACTATGTAAGAATCTCAGAATTTCGGTTTTTTACAATATGGGTATCAAATGATCGGGACAGCAAAGAGGGTTTTTTATTCATAAGGGAGTAATTGGTATTTACAGACTTAAAAAAAAGCTGCAGACTTTTTTACATTGTGGCAGAGAAAGGAAAAAAAAATATTTTTGTGAACAGCAATCGAAGTCTGTATTTGCTTTACGATATGAACTAAATCGGTTGTGTTGGTCGTGCGCAGGAAGAGCAAGTATGTGATTATATCCCGAAAGCGTAATTGATGGAACATAACATTAGCAATACAGTGTATCATTTTCAAATATTGTTTTCAATATTTCTATCAAAATTATTCCTTTTCTTTTTATTTAGTTCTAATCTTTCTACCGAAAACCTCTCAAAAACCCCTCCCCTTTTTTGAGATTTTGAGTATTTTTTCAAAAACACGTAGTTCTGTAGAAATTTTGAGTATTTTCAAAACTTTCTTCTATTTCATTTAAAATGTATGAAAAAATTCCGATCATTTGATACCCATATTGTAATAACAATAATTTTTTGAATTTTTTGGAGAAACATTGCATTTTCAAAATACAGAAAAAATCAGTATTTTTGTAAAATATTTCATGTAATTATAATAGCCATGATAGGAGACATCATCCCGATTTCCAAACGATATAATTTTTTGAAGTTTGGATGATTTTATATAGCCTATGTTTCCAATATTGCTCAAATCCTATAAGAGCAATTCTCTGAGATTTCGGTCATTCGATTTTTTCTGTATTTTTTAATCCGGCTGAAACTTTTTTGGTGCCTTCGGTATGCCCAAAGAAGCCATTTTGCATCATTAGTTTGTCCATATAATTTTCCATACAAATTTGGCAGCTGTCCATACAAAAATGATATGTGAAAATTCAAAAATCTGTATCTTTTGAAGGAATTTTTTGATCGATTTGGTGTCTTCGGCAAAGTTGTAGGTATGGATATGGACTACACTGAAAAAAAATGGTACACGGTAAAAAAAAATTTGGTGATTTTTTATTTAATTTTTTGTTACTAAAACTTGATTTGCAAAAAAACACTATTTTTAATTTTTTTTTATTTTTTGATATGTTTTAGAGGACATAAAATGCCAACTTTTCAGAAATTTCCAGAATGGGCAAAAAATCTTTGACCGAGTTATGATTTTTTGAATCAATACAGATTTTTTCAAAAAATCGAAATATTGGTCGCAAAAATTTTTCAACTTCATTTTTCGATGTAAAATCGAATTTGCAATCAAAAAGTACTTTAGTGATTTTTTGATAAAGTGCACCGTTTTCAAGTTATAACCAATTTTAGGTAACTTTTTTGAAAATAGTCGCAGTTTTTCATTTTTTTAAATTAGTGCCCATGTTTGCCCATCTTTGAAAAAAATATTTTTGAAAAGCTGAGAAAATTCTCTATATTTTGCTTTATTGAACTTTGTCGATACGACCCATAGTTGCTGAGATATTGCCATGCAAAGGTTAAAAAACAGGAAAATTGATGTTTTCTAAGTCTCACCCAAATAACCCACCATTTTCTAATGTCGATATCTCAGCAACTATAGGTCCGATTTACAATGTTAAAACATAAAACATTCGTGAAATTTTCCGATCTTTTCGAAAAAAATATTTTCAAAAATTTAAAACCAAGACTAACATTTCAAATGGGCGTAATATTGAATGTTTAGCCCGTTTGAAATGTTAATCTTGATTTTAAATTTTTGAAAATATTTTTTTCGAAAAGATCGGAAAATTTCACGAATGTTTCATGTTTTAACATTGTAAATCGGACCTATAATTGCTGAGATATCGACATTAGAAAATGGTGGGTTATTTGGGTGAGACTTAGAAAACATCAATTTTCCTGTTTTTTAACCTTTGCATGGCAATATCTCAGCAACTATGGGTCGTATCGACAAAGTTCAATAAAGCAAAATATAGAGAATTTTCTCAGCTTTTCAAAAATATTTTTTTCAAAGATGGGCAAACATGGGCACTAATTTTAAAAAATGAAAAACTGCGACTATTTTCAAAAAAGTTACCTAAAATTGGTTATAACTTGAAAACGGTGCACTTTATCAAAAAATCACTAAAGTATTTTTTGATTGCAAATTCGATTTTACATCGAAAAATGAAGTTGAAAATTTTTTGCGACTAATATTTCGATTTTTTGAAAAAAATTGTATTGATTCAAAAAATCATAACTCAGTCAAAGATTTTTTGCCCATTCTGGAAATTTCTGAAAAGTTGGCATTTTATGTCCTCTAAAACATATCAAAAAATAAAAAAAATTAAAAATAGTGTTTTTTTGCAAATCAAGTTTTAGTGACAAAAAGTTAAATAAAAAATCACCAAATTTTTTTTTACCGTGTATCATTTTTTTTCAGTGTAGTCCATATCCATACCTACAACTTTGCCGAAGACACCAAATCGATCAAAAAATTCTTTCAAAAGATACAGATTTTGTGAATTTTCACATATCATTTTTGTATGGACAGCTGCCAAATTTGTATGGAAAATTATATGGACAAACTAATGATGCAAAATGGCTTCTTTGGGCATACCAAAGGCACCAAAAAAGTTTCAGCTGGATTAAAAAATACAAAAAATAAAATTAAAGAAAAAAGACCGATTCCGTAGAGAACTGCTCATAAGCTCTGTGCTTCAGTTAAGCACAGGGCCGTGCTTAACCGAGGCAGCTGCACGAATCATAACCGGGGCAGTGCAAAACCGGGGCATAACTGTATAATTAAGATGACAAATATACATCTACTCAATTAAAGGTGTTTTTACATTCAGCCAGGTCGTAATGATTTTGGAAGCAAAATATAACCATATTGTTTTGTATTAAAATAGTAATTATCAGGCATTAAATATCAATTTCTAAAAAGTTTGTTAAAGATTTTTTTTTCAAATGAAGGAAATTTTGAAAACAGTAGCAAAATGTTTCAAGCTAAATTGAAAGTTTAATCCAATGTTTAATCCAAAAATGTCCAATGTTTTCAAAACTACTTTCAACAAATTTAAATATTTGAAAAAGTTTCAATTCAAAAGGGCAACATAATCGAATTCAATGAAAATTCAAAAATTCATAGAAAACTTTATTAGCAGAGATGATTTTGAATGTGTTTAAAGAGATCACAGCAGTTTTTTTTAGTGCACGAAAAAAATGAGTTCGCGTAAACGAACCAGGAAGAAAACTGTTTAACTTTTATGGTGCAAAATTCAAAATTGCACCATGAAAGTTGAACAGTTTTCTTCCTGGTTCCCGTTGGCATGAGCTCTGTTGCATTAACCAAAAGCAGCTCCCATGATAAAATATGAAAACAAAATCTAGTACATTTTTTTCAGAAATCATTACTTTTAAAACAGAGGTTTTCAACAATACACAAAATCTTTATGGAATACAAGCTCTTCCCGGCAAACTTCGTCCTGCCCTTTTTTGGTTTTCTGACGTTTCTTGCTTGTTTGCAAATTCAGCCTCCTGTGTTCAAAATTTTATTTTACGCAGCTTTTCCCATACAATGTGCAGATTTTCCGGAATCGGTTCCAGAGTGGCCAAAGTTGTAACTTTTTGGCGTAAGAACCTTCCTTGGACTTATACGAACCCAACGCAACAAAGAGCACCTCGATCCGATTCTCCGTATAGAACTGATTCGCGTTCGAACAAAACCATCGAAATTTGTTATATATATAGAAGAAGATGTATGATGATAACAAAGTTTAAAATTAAGAAACAAGAATTTTGAAATATGCAACTTGTGAACTACTGTTCTAGGAGTTCACAAGTTGCACAACAACTCGTCTCTTTGTTTTCACAATCTATATTATTAAAAAAACATCACCAGTTTCACCAGTAGCCATTAGCGATTGCTTATCTGGTCTCTAGTCACGTTCGGCTCATCTTGCCGTGTACATTCTGACATTTATAGTTCAATTTATGCTTATGAAATGCACTCCAACACATTGGAGGTGGTGGGCCGCAAAGCAACAGCCTCAAAAGTTTCACCAGCCATCAGCAACGCCGTCGTTGGAAAAATGTTCCCCAAACAACATCAATAACACAAACATCGCCGGTCTTCCGCACCGGAAAAACTGAACGCGAGAAGAACAAGAAAGAACAAGAAGAAAAAGTGAAACTCACCGCCGCCGCCGCCGACTGACGCTGACATGAATTTGCAATTTAAAAATGATTAGCATAAAACGGAAAGATAAATATTTTATTTACGGTTCAATCGTGACTCTCGTGTGTCTCTCCTCGAAGGGCACGTGGGCCTTCCTTCGCCACGGTCCGCATTTTTGGCCCACTGAAATATGAATATGAAAACGGAACTAATGTAGTGCTTTTTTGCGAGTGACGACTTTTCCCCGCACAAAAAGAGAGAAGCCTCAACGCGCTTTACGAGGTCGCTACCACGGTGTCCGTACCGGGCTGGAAGCATGCCAAGTTCGATTTATGCACCACCAGCGAGGACTTTTTGGGCCACACGCGTCGAGGGGATGCACCGACCCTGAGGGCGCGTAAAGGACACAAAAAGAGCTTGTTGTTTGTTTGGTTTGCTGCATCAAAGGTGTGGATCGATTGCAGGGACAAAACAAAGGTGTATCGAACAGCGGGAATGATTTAACACGAACATGAATTTGACAAAATCCTTTGAAAAATAGTGTTAAAAAAACTTAATGTCGGTACCAAATCTTTCACTTTATTAATATCTAGCGCAAAAATGCCTTTTGAAGAATTCTAAAATTAATCTAAAAATTTCAAAGTTGTTAAAAAAAGTAAAATAACGATCCGATTATTTTTTGTAATTTTTTTAAAACATTTCTTACCTAAAACTTTGCCAAAGACACTTAATCAATCAAAAATCTCTCGTCAAGATACAGATTTTCATTTTCAAATTGCCATATTGTCATCAACCCAAAAAAAAAAATCTTATTTAAAAATATTGAGTAAAATATCCAAATAACTTGCAAATCACTACGATATTTAGCATAGAAAAGTTTTCCCCACAAAAATCAGCAAAAAAACATTCTTGATGAAGTTAATTGTCAGTACTTTTAGTTGTGTTTCTAGCTTATCGTTCAATCTGGGTAGGGGAGGTGGAGATAAGACGGCCACATCAGAATCCGGGGCTGGTTTTTCTCATAGTTTTTTTTTGCAAATTACTGTCAAAATTGATATTTTAAAAATCTTTTTGTCATATCCTCCAACACCCATTCTAGTAAAAAATAGAAATTCATAAACAACTAGAAATTTATCAATAAAACAATGCATCATAAATAATATCAATTCTGGCTGGCAAAAATTTTATTCAAGGTTTTTGTCCCTAGACTCTGGTGAATATCGAGGGGTCACAAAAAAATTAAGAAACTAAATTTCTACCCGATTTAAAAAAAAATGAGCTAAAAGTATTACAAAATGCTTAATATTTTATTACAAAATTAATGGAAAAAACGTTTTCGATCTGTGGTTCTAAAAATTTAAAATTAGCAAAATGTGTTTTTTTTTATGAAAATTTAAATTTCATGCAATGATTTGCTTGCTGATTTTTTTGAGCATTTTTGAAAGTTAAAATCAACAAAAAAATAAAATAAATTTTGCAATGGTTTCGTAAAGAAAATAAAAGCAATAAGCAACTTGTATTGATGGAAAAATCTAATATCATATGAAAAATCACTAGTTTTTTTACATAACATTTAAATTCGTAACATTATCATTATTTTATTTTTTGATATACTTAACAATAATTTCAAAGACATCCCAAGAAGAAATATAAGGGTTTCAAAGATTCCATTGAGAAAAAAGAAATGTTATACAAAATTTAATTTTTAAGAGGCTGTTACTCGACAACAAGATCAAGAATTTAAAAAAAAGAAAACGTAAGGAAATTGGCTGAGAGCTCTTCGAAAATATTTGTTAATGGCTGCTTTTTTTTTTTTGTTTAATTGCAAAAACCTTACCATTTAAAACATATTTTATCTTCAAAAGTATATGTCTAAAAAGCGGTGCACTTTATCAAACAATGTGTGGAGTCATTCTAGATTAAAAATTAATTTTGTTTTTGAAAAATGTTTTTTTTTATTTTGATTTCTTCCAAAATCCATTTTTTCATTTCATTTTCCGGTATCAAATTTTGCATTACAAAAATTGCTTTTCAGTCCCAAAAACACATGAAAAATCCTAAATAAAAATCGTAATTTGAGAGTTAAATTCTGGATCAATTTTAGAGCATTACGTTTCAAATGAAAGGTGATTAGTTGGGCTTTCAAGGGTAAATATGTGAAGGTTCGAAAAAACAAGCCGAATATTTGATGATTTGAAGATCTCAGGACCAAAGTGCTCAAGTCTGAAAATATTTTAATTTTTTTCTACATTTTTGTGATTGTTTGTTATATTTTACATTTTTTTAACTGCTAGATTTTATGGAATTGAAATACGCAACTTTTGATATCCAAAAAAGAATAGGTTATCGCTTGAATATTCAGTTTTTTTTTTCCCATTACCCGGGCAGACGGTAATAACAAAATTCATACCATTTCAATAACAAATATTGTTAAAATAACAGAAAGTGTTATGGAATCTTCTTGAAAAATCCATTTTTGCATAAGGGTTTAATAACTGCCTATGTTATCATAACTATATTTGTTATTGGTCTGATATTGGTTGAAAGCCAAAACAACTTTGGAATAACATTTTTTGTTATGGAGGAATATCTCCAACTGTTATTGAGATGATCGGATTAGTTGTTAAAATAACAAAAAATAATAACAAAGATTTGTTCGAAGAATAACTAAAAATGTTATAAGTCTGTTATTACAATAACAATCCAATGACAAAAAAAATCATAACGAATAACAAATCGTGTTATAAATAACATAAAATGTTATTGGCCTAGTATTTTCAAATATCAAAAAATATTATTCCCTAGTTATTTCCGTCTGCTCGGGTAAACAAGGCACGAGGCGGGTCTAAAAATCCAGTTTTTCTTTTTTTTTTTATCGTACCTCAGAATCATGTAAATGGATATTCCAATCTTTGGATATGTTATAGAATATATTGCAAGGAATCAGGAAAACATATTCTCAAACATGAGCTCTTTGGTCCCTAGACCTTTGAATCAGCAAATAAAATTTTAAAAGGACCTTTTCAAACACTCCACCAGTCGGATCTTAACATATATCCCTTAAAAGCTCGACTTATAACCTATCTTTTGAAACGTAGCGCTTAAAACTTGGTTCTGCCGTTTCAGAGAAATTATTTTTTTAAACATTTGTTTTTTTTTTTTTTTGAGAAAATCGACGAAAATAGTAATTTTTGAACCACCCTATTATTTAGTCAAGGAACTTTCATTCTAAATGTGAGCTAAATCGGAGCACGGATTTAGATCCTTCCTGTTTGAGGTGGAATGGCTGTATTTGTTCTGAAAAGTCCTAATCATTACTCACAACTGTGCCAAATTAATTAGATGATCCCTTCTCAAGATACAGATTTTGAAATATTCACATGCCTATTGACCATCCTAGGAAATTTAATTGAACCTTGTATGCAAGACCAATGATGCAAATTGGCTTTGATTTACTAAGGAAATGCATAGGCAAAATTCCATCAAAAATCAAAAAATTAAAATTAAAAATCTCGCAATAAATTGCGAAATCATTGAAAATTACTCCTAACCAAAACCTTTGACATAGGCAGTGTTGCAAATGAGTGATAAAAAAGCTATCAATAGATTATCTCTGCACCAAAAATATCCGAGAGTATAGCGGCCGTCACTATAGCTTGTGAGATCTCTTCTTGTGTCTCGTGATTCCCAGCGATGTCATTCTCTCTCTATCACTCTTCCCCTTTTCCTCGACTGTGCGCTCTCACCGCTGAGTCTCTCAATCTCTCCGAAAACTGCAATGAGAGAACGCGAGATGGCGATTAGGAGCCGACCACGCATGACGTCCCGTTAAACTGCGTTTGCGAAATTGGTTTTGTGGCGGCTTTTGTGGTTAAACGCTGTTGCGGTAGGATGATCGTGGAAGCGGGAATGAGAGAGAAAGGGAAAATGTCAATCGCGAGTGGGTAAACACGAAAACGTGTTCGGCTATGTTCGGCGCTGAGAGTTTCAATGAAGAGAGAAGAGCAGTTGTATTTGGGGCATGAATATTCAGGCGGGATAATTGTAGTTGCTGAGAGCTGATATTTTGATATTTTAACAACCCTGGACATAGGCAAAAAACATTGATAAAAAATTGCTTTTCAAAAGCTTTAAGCTATTTGGTATGTTTTTTTACTTGATAGACAAACACATAAATAATCCAAATTTCAAAATGTGATGCTGTGAAATTCTTTAAGCAATACAAAAGTGTTTTCGATTCACTGTAAACTGGTAGCGATCCTGCAAGGTTTATTCATTTAATTAAGCTCAGCTCACACAAGCCTTTTGATCCTTTCAAAATTCCCTTGAACTATTTTTTATGACTCCAATTATTTTTGCTCAACTTATTCGCCATCTGAAAAAAAAACAACAAAAAAGTGCAGAAAATGTGACGCTCTGCTGCAAACACTTTCACGCCACCGCTGATTAAACAATTTTCTTCCAACGATGCCTTCGAGCGCCATAAACTAACTTTTTTGTCCTTTGTTGGCTTTCTCATAGGGGGGAAAACCCACATACATACACACTCGAGAGGAGTTATTCTTGAGGAGGGGGGCCGGTTAGTTGCGTTGTTTTTCCGCCGTTATTTGTTGTTGGCACTTTTTTTATCACCTCCTTTCCCCCTCTCTTCCTCGCACTTTGCCGTTTCAGGGTTAGTTTGAGAGCTTTTGCTCTTGGCCGAGGAAGCTTTTCAGCAGTTTCATAATTTTACACCTCAAGGGCTGCACGAGTGTGGGCCCACATGTGTGTGTGTGTGTTTCTAATGTGTCAAAGGGTACACGTGTCACGGTGGTATTTTTTTCTCGCAAACAGTTTGCAAAAAGTCTTGCTTTTTTATGTTGGTGCTAGGGGAGAGCAACCATTCTAAGTTTTCAACATTAAACTAGCAGTAGTTGACGGAGCAACTTATACCAAAAGCTCCCTACCAAAAACTTTTCCACAATACAAAGTACGGAGGCAGGTTGAGAGGGCTATGTTCATGTGTCTCAAGTTCAGCCACTTGTGAAATTTGTTTATCAAAGCCAACAGCATTTGTTGAAGAGTTCCTCGGGAAATATTTCCTCCGGAGGCCTCTCATTGAGCTTGTGCAGTTGGGATGCAGTTGAGTGCACTTTGGGCTGTAATCCACTAAAGGTGCTTGCTTATTTACACGTGGCATAACATAGGTAATTAAGAATAAGCTGCTTTGCTAGTACTTGAATGGAAAAGTTCAAGATTATTCTGTGTTATGCATCCAGTTTTTGCTAAGTTTTTTTTCATGCGAATATTGAAAAAAAAATAATGGAAAGAAAAATCAAGTTCCACACCCAAACTCTATCGAAGTCACGATTTCCGGCAAAGCCCACAGGAATTTCATTAAAAAATGCGTATCACTTGACGCCTCATTTGCATATTACTGCATCCATCTTCTGCGGATATATGGTTTTATGAGAAAAAAAGATCAACAAAGGGACCTTTACCACTTCGTGTCTGAGATGGCGTTAGAACGAGGGGCGCTTTTCCAACTTCATTACACAGTGGAGAGAAAAAAAAGTGCACGTGTCCAACGTGATCCTGACGCGTTTCCCACGTGACATAATTTCTAATTTTTGTATAAGCTTATCTCGAACGCGTCGCTGGCTGGCTGGGATGGAAGCTGAAAACCCAAAAGGTGCCGTTTACTTCCAGTAAGAGAAGGTCTCAGGACAAATACGAAGGCTCCAGCAGCATTCTGAGTGGGGAAACTCCCACACGCCGTCAGATCAACGGTCCTTATCACCAGGGGTAGACATTTTCCACTGCAAAAAAATGAAGATATTTCGCGGCATGCCACTTGAAAACAATGGTACTAAAAAATTTGAAAGTTTTTGAAAGTATTGCAATGAATAATATCTTCCGCACAGCAAAAAAAAAAGTTGTATTTTGGAATGCTACAAATATGGGTAGGTTGAATATTACCTCTTTTTTGAGTAACATTACCTAAAAAATGTGTAAAAATCAGAACCTGATGAATATTCTATAGAAACTGATGAAAATTCATCATTTATTGATGTAATATAACACTTTTTTTTTACACAAAATCTGTCACCTGATGAATATCACCATCTTTTTTTCTGTGCGAATTAGCCATGCATTTTTTATTGCTGCTACCTATTATTCCAATATAATATCTTGTGAAGTGCTTGAATTTAAAAAATATCAAATTTCAAATACACTGTCTGTCATCACTTGATACAGGATTGCCAGATCTTCAATGTTTGGACTCGTGTGAAAGGTCTTTCAATAACAGAACGATGGGTCGAATGATGAATCCAAACATAGTTTGCATACATTTTCAACTTTGCCGCAAGCACCAAATCGATCAGAAATTCTACGTTTACACACTCATTATTAAAAAAATAATATTTTATTTTATTAATCTCTGATAAGTTTCTTTTATAACATTGAAAATCGAACTAAGGGACCGTTCTTTAATTACGTAACGCAAAAAAAAAGATTTTTGGATCTGACACGCATGCAGTTTCATGAAGTCATCACCAGAGGCGCTGTCAATATTATTTACATGTGGTTTTTGAAAAAGTCGTATAAAATACACACACAACTATTTTTCCAAATTATATTTTTGTAAGTTTGCACTACCTTTTGCATATATATTTGAGATAATAACAAGTTGGCTTAGTGATTTTACACGTTCAAAAATTGCAATTTTCACGAGAACCATAGTTCCAAAACATCAAATTCCACGGAAATTTCGTGGAACGCTATTTTTTTTTAAATCCCGAGCAGACGGAAATAACTTAGGAATAACAATTTTTGATATTTGAAGATACTAGGCCAATAACATTTTATGTTATTTATAACATAATTTGTTATTCATCGTTATGATTTTTTTGTTATTGGATTGTTATTGTAATAACAGACTTATAATATTTTTAGTTATTCTTCGAACAAATCTTTGTTATTATTTTTTGTTATTTTAACAACTAATCCGATCATCCCAATAACAGTTGGAGGTATTCTTCCATAACAAAAAATGTTATTCCAAAGTTTTTTTGGCTTTCAACCAATATCAGACCAATAACAAATTTTGTTATGATAACATAAACTGTTATTAAACTCTTTTCAAGAAGAATCCATAACATTTTCTGTTATTTTAACAGTATTTGTTATTGAAATGGCATGAATTTTGTTATTACCGTCTGCCCGGGATAACCTTAAAAATCACAAGTTAAAATTACATAATTTACTATTTATACTTTAATTATTTATATGTTTATTAAGCTGTTAATTTGCTTAGCCAATCTTTTCTAGATTTCTTTGTTCTTTTTAGTTACGTACGTATGTTTTAACATGGTATTATCTCTCAAATAGAACTAAAGCAAACATTTAGAGTGAAATATGTAAACACACTTATCATAAGTTCTGCAAAATAAATTATCTCCATTCAACAGTTTCACTTAAAATAACAAAAGCATTAATATAATCTATGACAAAATCTCTCAAATAAAAAAAAATATTCCAAGAATTTCCAAATTCCACAGGGGCCATTTAACAAATTATTTTATTTTCTGAAAATTACACGGATCTCAGGAAAAAAATCTTAATTATTTTTAAAGGCCAGATTTTTTAAAGAACTAATTAATTCTTAAATAAACCATATTAAACTCCCAAGAATTGCGCTTCTAGAATACTTACTAAATAAAATACCGAAAATGCTTTAAACTAGTTTTTATTGAACGCCAAAGTGCTAGTATGCCAACATTAGGTGCTTGATATGAATTTAAATGAAATTTAAAGAAAAAAATTGTTTTCACAAGACACTGCAGACGAATTTTCAAGATACCTAAATTTTCATGTTTTCTTAATTTTCGCAAACCAGAGAAAACTTTAGAGTGGTGTCATAAAGGAGGGAGGGTTTTCCTATTTGGACTTAAATCTGAATTCTGGTTTAACCCCTCAAAATTTAAATTTGTTTGTTGTGCTCGAGGTTGAGGTGGAATGACCAATAGAAATTTGTTAAATGAAACAAGTATAAATGTTACCTAGAACATTTTAAAAATTGAACACTTATAATGTAAAAAAATAAAAAGAAGATAGAGGCGTTCCTTAATGTGCTTGGATGCAACTCAACAAGTTTTCTTAATTGAGATTTAATTTGGACGCTATATCATCTGGTCATGAATAATTGATTATTATTTAAATTATTGCATTAATTCAAAATACCAGTATCATTGTTCAGTAAGAATCGATTTCCAGCACCTACACGAGCCACCCAGAAAGAAAGTGCCATCTTTTTAAAAGTTCCCCCGGGACCTCCCTTCTACCGGCTCTCTTTGGGATCACACGTACGCCTACTCACAGCGCGCCCCGTTTTCTATTGACTTTGTGCTGGGACCGCCACGGGGAGGCTTACGCAGATCACATCACCGGCATATGACGTGGGATGAACATTAAAACTCTCACGCTTACGGGCGACGGTTTTGCTGAGGGAAGGTCCAAATCTCAGATCGTTTTTGCTGTACGCTTTTGGGGAAAGTGAATTTCATGTCACAGGTTCCAAAGTTTCAAAAATAAATTAATTTAAGCCTTTTCAAAATTAAGATTTATAACTTATCATACATCAAAGTTTTTTTCAGGATAGTCCTCTCCCAAGGAGGAACTAAACTTGTTTAGATTTTTTTCAGAAATCATGAATTATAAACCCACATTGAAACATTCGTGACGAGAAAGATTCGTTATAAAAGCAAAAGATTCGATTTAGGAAAATTACGTAATTTATGACCACCCAGTTTTTTTTTAAATCATCCAAATTGCATCAATCTTTCACGAATCCTTCTCTAACAACAAGCTGATAAACTTGGATTATTGATATCCTTCATTAAAAAATTCTGAAAAATCAAAACGTTAACAATATTGACAGGGTAACTTAACTTTAAGTTCAAATGCCAGAAGAAGTCGATTTAATTCTTTCACAGCTCCAAAATCCAGGCATTTCGACGTGTTTGGCATTCTTTAAAATATCAACCTCCAAAAATAGGAGCCCCCCTCCCCAGTCTATGAATAATGTAAGCCCACGAAAGTCGAAAAACAACGCACTCGCGAAGCCCTGAGCGATATTATGATAGAAGCCAACGAACCATCGTGGCTGCCGAAATCGACCAGAAGAGGGCGCGCTGCCGCAGCATCCACCTAGGGGCAATATCCGGTACTCGTATCCGTTGCTTATTTTTTCGTTTGGTTCTAAGCTACCGGGAAGATGCTGGGAAATTTCGTGCCAAGGATGGTCTTACAGCTCAATTTCAGAGGCGTTTCTTTTTTTTACACAAAAACATAGCGGATTTTTTTTTTCTAGACACACAAACATTGGCCAATTTTGGGGTTAGGTTGGATCACAACTTGAGAATAGGAAAAGTAGCAAAAATATAATTTGAGTTTCAAAAGACTATTTTTTTATATCCAGGTTCAATTCCAGAATAAATAAAAAAAAAACTTTAATTAATCCTCTACAACCCAACTCCACCCCAAGACGGTCTTTGTTTTAAAATTCACCAAAAATCTGTTTTGCAACCAATTCACAATTTCAAAAAGCATTGGAAAGAAGAAATTTTCCGCAAATAAAGGGATTAGAGCAATTCTCTACCAAAACCGGAAATGGATTTTATTTGTATTTTTTGATTTGGCTCAAACTTTGTGGGGGCCTTTCCTATGACCAAATAAGCTATTTTGTGTCATTGGTTCACCCATACAAGTCTCCATACAATTTTGGCTGCTGTCCATACAAAAATGGTATGTAAATATTCAAACAGCTGTTACTTTTGAGTGAATTGTCTGATCAATTTGGTGTCTTCGGCAAAGTTGTAGGTATTGTTGAGGACTATTGATAAAAAAATAGGTACACGGAAAAAAAATTTGCCTGGTTTTTCATTAACTTTTCCTTCAAAAAAACTCAATTTCCCAAAATACGTATGTTTTGATTTTCGAGATTTTTTGATATGTTTTAGGGGACAAAAATCCGCAACTTTTGAGCCATAGAGAAACATGGTCAAAAAATCTGCCGCCGAGTTATGAATTTTTGAAAAAAAAACGATTTTTGAAATAAATCCAAATTTCATAAAAAAACAAAATTCGACCTCATTTTCTTATGTAAAATTGAATTTGCAATCAAAAAGCACTTTACAAGTTTTTTGATAAAGGGCTCCGTTTTCAAGATATAGCCACCGAAAGTTTGATTTTAGCGAAATACTTGCAGTTTTTCGATTTTTTAAAAAATATTTTCAAAATTTTTAGCTCAAGACTAACATTTCAAAAGGGAGTAATATTCAATGTTTGGCCCTTTTTATAAACAGTTATTTTTTTAAAGATCGAAAAATTTCACGAATGTTTCATGGTTTAACATCAAAAATCGGACCATTAGTTGCTGAGATATCGACATTAGAAAATGGTATTTTTTTTTGGGTAAGCCTTAGAAAACTTCAATTTTCCTGTTTCTTTTCTTTAAGCCGCTGTATCTCAGCAACGAGAGGTCCAATCTTCAATGTCTTTTTGTCAATTTTATAGCAAATTTTCTGAACTTTAAAAAACAAATATTTTCAGAAATGGTCACTCATGGTCACAATTTTAAAAAATCGAAAAACTGCAAATATTTCGCTAAAATCAAACTTTCGGTAGCTATATCTTGAAAACGGAGCCCTTTATCAAAAAATCTGTAAAGTGCTTTTCGATTGCAAATTCAATTTTGCATAAGAAAATGAGGTCGAATATTGTTTTGTATAAAATTTGGATTTTTTTTTTCAAAAATCAATTTTTTTTCAAAAAATCATAACTCGGCGGCAGATTTTTTGACCATACTTCTCTATGGCTCAAAAGTTGCGGATTTTAGTCCCCTAAAACATATCAAAAAATCTCGAAAATCAAAAAATACGTATTTTGGGAAATTGAGTTTTTGTGAAAGAAAAGTTAATAAAAAATCGGCAATTTTTTTTCCGTGTACCTATTTTTTCTCAATAGTCCTCAACAATACCTACAACTTTGCCGAAGACACCAAATTGATCAGAAAATTCACTCAAAAGTTACAGCTGTTTAAATATTTACGTACCATTTTTGTATGGACAGCTGCCAAAATTGTATGGAGACTTGTATGAACCAATGACACAAAATAGCTTCTTTGGTCATAGGAGAGGCCCCCACAAAGTTTGAGTCAAATAAAAAAATACAAAAAAATAAAAATGACCGAAACCAGCCGATTTCGAAGAGAATTGCTCATTAGTAAGTTAGTAAAATGTAATTTTTCAGGGATCAACTTTGGTTATCATCATCATCACTATCAAATTTGCAGTTTATTTGTATTTCTTTGCAAATTTTGTTGCATTTTAATATAACAAAAAAAAACTTGTTTTATTTTCAGTTAAATCAGTCACAAAATCGAAAAATTGACTTGAAAAATGCAATACCTACTTCCAGAAAAATCATGAATGCGAATAAAAACGTAAGAACCACTCTACAATTTGTTTTCCTGATTTTTTAAATTTTCATTTTTGAAGTTGGATGAACTTTGTTTTTAATTCTCCATCAAATTTTGGGGGCTGGTGAAAAATGGGTGTGTAATGTATGAAATTTTTTATGTTGAGAAGGGACTTTCTGATCGATTTGGTGTTTTTGGCAAAGTTGTAGGTTATGATTAAGATTTTTCTGAAAAATAGGTACACGGGAAAAAAAGTATTTTTAGTACATTAATTAATTTTTGAATTTTTTTTTTAAAGACATTGTTTAGCCATAATGTGAGATGATGCAAAATCTGGTTCTAAAGCCATGAATTTTTGGAAAAAAAATGTTCAAAAATATAAAAACTCTGGACAAACAATATTCTAAAAATTATTTATCAAAGCAAAATCGAATTTGCAATCGAAAAGTATTTGACTTTTTTTTTAGAATGTACCGTTATCAAGTTATAGTCACCGATGGTTATTTATTTTTGATTTCTTTTTGCATTTTGCATTTTGCATTTTGAGCATACTTTCAAACATCGAAAAAAGAATCAATAGTTTTCGAGATGTCTTAAAACAGGTTAATTTTATCAAATAAATTGAAGAAACTTTGATTATAACTGAAAAAATCAAAATTGTAACGATAGTTTTAATTTTAAACATCGAAAAAAGAATCAATAGTTCCCGAGATGTCTTAAAAAAGGTTAATTTTATCTAAAAAAATTGGTAAAAATTATGTACATTTCGATTTCAAATTTGCTTTATACATGATTTTTTTATTATTATGTTTTTCTTTACTGCCCCTGATCGCATAAATGTCCCATATGCATTTTCATCGTTTTTGAGTTAATGATGCAGTTTTGTTCAAAATCGAATGATCTTTCAGAAAAGCCTATAACATCCAGTACTTTGTTCTAGAAATCAGGAGGAAATCCAATTTTTTCGCGGAAACTTAACACGTAGCCTTATGTATGGGACAAACTTCAAAAACGTTTTTCTCAGCTTGCTGTTTTTGCATATGGGACATTTATACGAACATGGGCAGTTTAGATTTATGATGTTTTCAAAAAAACACAGTTTTTTTATGAATTCAGATCATTTAAACAAGATTTTGCTTCATCACATGGCTCAAAATGGCTTTTTTAGTACACATAAACAAAACAAAATTGTTTTTTTTATTATTTTTCCGTGAATCTATTGTTTCTGGAAAGTCCTAATAATGACCAAAAAATTTGCCGAATAGATACAGAATTTCATACATTATTTATTATGACCAGCCCTCAAAAATGTATGGAGACTTGTACGGAAAAATCAATTATGCAAAATGTATTTTGTGACACAGACAAAGTTTTATCCAAATAAATGTCAATTTGCGAAATTGTAGAGAAAAATAAAAGAGACAATAAGATTTATTTAAAGAGATAACGTCACACGCCACATTTTATAAAGACCTAATTTTGCCCATAGAATTTTTTTCATCGATGTCTTCAGATGTCTTCAGAAGAGTTGTGGGTATTGGTTTTAAATGTTTTCTAAACAGTACGACCGCAAAGGATTAAAAAATGGAGTTTTAAATCAATTTCTAAAAATTAACTTAGCAGCCCTTTTTGACAGAAAAGTTCCTACTTGACAGCTCGTTCCAAGGGGAACATAATTGACATCGAAAAATGAAAATTTTCCATTTCTATAAATTTGTTTAAATAAATAAAATTACAACAAAAATCCATATTTTTTATTTACATTTTTTAATGCGAACAAAAATGCTATCATTTAAGCCATTGCGAAGTCTGGCCAAAAATGCATTATTTGATATTTCGTATCAAATTTGCAATCGATAAGTATTTTAACAACCCTTTTAAAAAAATTTACGTGAAAAAAAAAATTCAATTGGTGAAGGGAAAAAAATCTAAATGAAAATATATTTATTATTTTCTTATAGTTTGAAAATTTTAGCTTGAGCAACCCTCACATTATCTTACCAATCCCGCCTTAGGTCATATGATTTTATTATTTCATGCGGTTGGCCAACAGTAGCATTCTAAAAGCAACAAAAATAGCAGCAGACAACCACCAGAACCCATATGACACCATTCCAAGGGCATGCTGAAAGTACTTTTTGGTGGATCAGTTCAGTACAACGTTATGAGTCCAGATGAAAATTTTATCATTTCCCTACCGCATCTGTTATCTAACCACAAGACTAAGCAAGAAGCGATAAGGAAAATATTTTCTCTCTTGCTTGAGGCGAATAGCTGATGGATTTTCCTTGTAAGGAAAAAAAAAGTTGGCTTTTTTTTGGTGTTGCTGTTTTTACTCCATAGCAAAAAACAGGTCCAATTTATTGTTTTAAAGTCTTACTTTAGAACAAAAATGCTTGCTCACAGTACTAAGAATTCGTTTTGTTCTTTCCTTTGTTACAGCAAACTTATTTTCCCCAAGCTTGGTCCAGACCATTGACCACATCAGACTCTCCCTTTTTCCAAGCCACAAAGTGTAAGTGAAACTTGAACGTCATAATTAATGCATTCTGAATCTGACTCGTTATGGTTCTTTCATAAAAGCTCAAAAGCTGCCTTCTTTCCACTCTTCCTCTTTCCCACAGTAGGTACTTTCGACACCGGCGCAAAAGGCAATTCCGGAACACCCAGTTGAAAGCCACTTATCGGTCCCGGCTTCTGGAGCGGTTTGGTTCCGAACGGTTTTGTCTGTTTTGAAAAGAGGATGCAACCACCCGTCTGCAAATGCAATTACCTTTGCCGAAGCACACGAAAGCAAGCTGTGCCCAATGTCTGGTTGCAATTAAGATTTTTTTCCAGAAACAACCCCCACTCATCCACCCTTTTGAAAAGATTTCCTTGGCTTGTGGCATCCTAGATGAGTGTTGGTGTATGTGCACTTCACAGTTGTTGCACGCCTGAGTTACCAGCAACACTGCAAATGTCTGGAAAGGATTATGGAATGTTTTTACAGGAATTTGAAGATCCTTTCAGCTTAGCAGGAAGACATTCTTGGAAGTGGGATGAAGGCAGCAATTTGACGTCGTCGTGCTATCTTGTCGCACCCGCCATTTCGACGTTCCGAGAAAAACGCGTTTTAATGTTTGACCTTGAATAAACAAAAACTAGAGCACGCAATGTAAACAATAACAAACACATTTTTTTTTTGGCTGACCATTCTGTGCATTGTCCCGATGTTTGGTTGAAGTTGGTTGCTGGAGTCCCGAGTTATAATTACAAATGTTTACGGTAGTGCGTCAAACGCGTTCTGACCTGAAATCCCTTTGGCCAGTTGTCGCACTTACATCAATTTTCAGGGACTGACAAGATAGCACGACAAGATTTAAACTACACCCAAACGGCGGTCGCATGATTGTGATGCATGGCGGCATGAAAGTATATCAGAATCTGCATGAAAACTGTCCTCATGCATTTTTTGCGATATAGGGGTATGACATTTTTGCCCGTTACCGACAATTATCGACATTACTGACGGCTTTTTGGTTGTATTTCACAAAAAAAAACCCTTAACAGAACGAGGATTGAACCACCAACTTATTGGTTATTGATCCGACACGCTACCACCGCGCCATGGACGCTTGATGGAATGAGAGTGAAAGAGCACCAACATATGCTTCTCTTTGGAGTGTTGCTCGGGGACGGGCCAGCATTATATGTGTTGGTGAGAACTGCAGATCGCTGAAATGTTTACACGCGGGCAAAAATGATCTACGGGCTTGCTGCAAAAAATGTTATAAAATGTGACATTTTCTGCAGCAGATCCACTGTTGCAGATATTGAGATATATTTTTCCTTTGGGTGACTTTCATATGTAAAGTAACAAAAATGCACGGAGTTTTTTCGGTATTTATTGAATAACTCAGGATTGAAATTGAATTTTGGGGATCTGTGTAGGTCAAAAGATGAGGCGTTCTTAACTCAATTTGGCCCAAAATGCACGTACGACAAGTTAGCACGACGGCGACGAATTGGGAATTCAGGAGAAATAATTATGAGCGCAATTTGGACTCGTTTAAATGGGGAAGATATTTACTGGAAATTGTTATACTGGATGCAATGTTTGCAATTTTTGATCATGCTTTTTGACACTCATCCATTTTAATTTATCTTTTATTTTTAATTTTTAACGAATAAACCAAATTGGAGAATTTATAATATGAAAAATGAAAAAAAAATACATGAGATTAAATTTAAACTCGAGCAAAAAACATTAACTCGCCATTACAAATTTTACAATCAATTATTTTCCTGGTTGGTGTCAAAGGGGCAATACAAAATATTTAAGCAAATAGTATAACAAAACATTTCAGAACATATTTTAGTTTTGCAGTGACAAAAAATATATTCAAATAAACGTAACTCCATATAAACGCCAATTGCTCGTACGAGCATAAGATTACAATCAAAGCTGTCGGAGAGGATCGGGTACAAGTTATAAATTTTTGGCATGGAATTGCTAATTATAATATGGTAAATATGTTCAAAAAAATTCAAAAATAAGTGTATCCAAAACTTTTTAATGTTTTTTTGCCAAATCATAAAAAATAAATTTCGTAAGATGAGTCTTGATCAACAATCATTCCATTTGAGAAGTGAAACTACCTAAGACAATTGAAAATAAACTAAGATTAGTTCACCCAAGAATAATATTCTTTCCAAAATTATAATTTGCATTTTTGGCTCAAAAAGCAAAAGGAAATATTTCAAAAAAAATTAGTCAAAATTCTCTTTATAACAGTTTTGTAATATTTGTTTCTGATAGTTCCAGGAAATTTTAAAACTTTGCAAATTGTATTACAAATTTTCTTTCAGCATGTGCTTAAAACATACCTAATCAAATGAAATTCTTAATTTATAACAAATTATATTTTAATTTTTCCACGTTACTATTCAAGCGATTAACTTTATTACAATAAATTCAACAAAAATTTAAAAATTAAATACCTCAAAGTTCTTTTTTTATAAAATGCAGGGCCGTGTACAAGGGGGGGGGTTTAGGGGTTTAACCCCCCCCTGGCAAATTAAGTTAGTTACACCCCATGCGCCCCTCGGCCCGAAGGGCCGATTTTTTTTTAGCTATGTTGCTAAAATGCCAAAGAGATTTTTTTTTGCTTTTTTCAAATCGAAATGAAAAATTTGACTGGACGCTCCATAATGACTAAAACATTTTTATGAAAATTATGAAAATTTAACTGGAAGCGCCCCTAAGACTTAATTTTTTCAAATCGAATATGCAATATAAAAATTTGACTGGAGGCGCCCCTACAACTTAAAAATATCATGCAAATTCTCGATATGAAAAATTGAATGGAGGCGCCCCTACGACTTTAAAAAAATCATACAAATTTTGTTATGAAAATTTGACTGGAGGCGCCCTTATAACTTAAAAAAAATCATGCAAATTCTCGATATGAAAAATTTGACTGGAGGCGCCCCTATGACTACCAGATTTTTATGAAAATTATGAAAATTTAACTGGACGCGCCCCTAAGACTTAATTTTTTTCAATACGAATATGCAATATAAAAATTTGACTGGAGGCGCCCCTACGACTTAAAAAAATCATGCAAATTCTCGATATGAAAAATTGAATGGAGGCGCCCCTACGACTTTAAAAAATCATACAAATTTTGTTATGAAAATTTGACTGGACTTTAAAAAATCATGCAAATTCTCGATATGAAAAATTTGACTGGAGGCGCCCTAATGACTAAAACATTTTTATGAAAATCATGAAAATTTAACTGGACGCGCCCCTAAGACTTAATTTTTTTCAATACGAATATGCAATATAAAAATTTGAGTGGAGGCGCCCCTACGACTAAGAAAAATCATGCAAATTCTCGATATGAAAAATTGAATGGAGGCGCCCTAATTGACTAAAACATTTTTATGAAAATTATGAAAATTTAACTGGAGGTTCCCCTAAGACTTAATTTTGTTCAATACAAATATGCAATATAAAAATTTGACTGGAGGCGCCCCTACGACTTGAAAAAAAATCATACAAATTTTGTTATGAAAATTTGACTGGAGGCGCCCTTATGACTTAAAAAAATCATGCAAATTCTCGATATGAAAAATTTGGCTGGAGGCGCCCTAAACACTAAAATTTTTTTATGTAAATTATGAAAATTTATCTGGACGCGCCCCTAAGACTTAATTTTCAATTTCAATACGAATATGCAATATAAAAATTTGAATGGAGGCGCCCCTACGTCTTAAAAAATTCATGCAAATTCTCGATATGAAAAATTGAATGGAGGCGCCCCTACGACTTTAAAAAATCATGCAAATTTTGTTATGAAAATTCTACTGGAGGCACCCTTATGACTTAAAAAAATCATGCAAATTCTCGATATGAAAAATTGAATGGAGGCGCCCTAATGACTAAAACATTTTTATGAAAATTATGAAAATTTAACTGGAGGCGCCCCTAAGACTTAATTTTTTTCAATACGAATATGCAATATAAAAATTTGACTGGAGGCGCCCCTACGACTTAAAAAAATCATGCAAATTCTCGATATGAAAAATTGAATGGAGGCGCCCCTACGACTTTAAAAAAATCATACAAATTTTGTTATGAAAATTTGACTGGAGGCGCCCTTATGAATTAAAAAAATTCTGGAAATTCTCGATATGAAAAATTTGACTAAAGGCGCCTCTATGACTACCAGATGTTTATGAAAATTATGAAAATTTAACTGGACGCGCCCCTAAGACTTTTTTTTTCAATACGAATATGCAATATAAAAATTTGACTGGAGGCGCCCCCACGACTTGAAAAAAAATCATACAAATTTTGTTATGAAAATTTGACTGGAGGCGCCCTTATGACTTAAAAAAATCATGCAAATTCTCGATATAAAAATTTGGCTGGAGGCGCCCAAAACACTAAAAAAAATTTATGTAAATTATGAAAATTTATCTGGACGCGCCACTAAGACTTAATTTTTATTTTCAAAACGAATATGCAAAATAAAAATTTGACTGGAGGCGCCCCTACGACTTGAAAAAATCATGCGAATTCTCGATATGAAAAATTGAATGGAGGCGCCCCTACGACTTTAAAAAATCATGCAAATTTTGTTATGAAAACTTGACTGGAGGCGCACTTATGACTTGAAAAAATCATGCAAATTCTCGATATGAAAAATTGAATGAAGGCGCCCTAATTGACTAAAACATTTTTATGAAAATTATGAAAATTTAACTGGACGCGCCCCTAAGACTTAATTTTGTTCAATACGAATATGCAATATAAAAATTTGACTGGAGGCGCCCCTAAGACTTTAAAAAAAATCATACAAATTTTGTTATGAAAATTTGACTGGAGGCGCCCTTATGACTTAAAAAAATCATGCAAATTCTCGATATGAAAAATTTGGCTGGAGGCGCCCTAAACACTAAATTTTTTTTATGTAAATTATGAAAATTTATCTGGACGCGCCCCTAAGACTTAATTTTCAATTTCAATACGAATATGCAATATAAAAATTTGAATGGAGGCGCCCCTACGTCTTAAAAAAATCATGCAAATTCTCGATATGAAAAATTGAATGGAGGCGCCCCTACGACTTTAAAAAATCATGCAAATTTTGTTATGAAAATTCTACTGGAGGCACCCTTATGACTTAAAAAAATCATGCAAATTCTCGATATGAAAAATTGAATGGAGGCGCCCTAATGACTAAAACATTTTTATGAAAATTATGAAAATTTAACTGGAGGCGCCCCTAAGACTTAATTTTTTTCAATACGAATATGCAATATAAAAATTTGACTGGAGGCGCCCCTACGACTTAAAAAAATCATGCAAATTCTCGATATGAAAAATTGAATGGAGGCGCCCCTACGACTTTAAAAAAATCATACAAATTTTGTTATGAAAATTTGACTGGAGGCGCCCTTATGAATTAAAAAAATTCTGCAAATTCTCGATATGAAACATTTGACTAAAGGCGCCTCTATGACTACCAGATGTTTATGAAAATTATGAAAATTTAACTGGACGCGCCCCTAAGACTTTTTTTTTTCAATACGAATATGCAATATAAAAATTTGACTGGAGGCGCCCCCACGACTTGAAAAAAAATCATACAAATTTTGTTATGAAAATTTGACTGGAGGCGCCCTTATGACTTAAAAAAATCATGCAAATTCTCGATATAAAAATTTGGCTGGAGGCGCCCAAAACACTAAAAAAAATTTATGTAAATTATGAAAATTTATCTGGACGCGCCACTAAGACTTAATTTTTATTTTCAAAACGAATATGCAAAATAAAAATTTGACTGGAGGCGCCCCTACGACTTGAAAAAATCATGCGAATTCTCGATATGAAAAACTGAATGGAGGCGCCCCTACGACTTTATCAAAATCATACACATTTATTATGAAAATTGACTGGAGGCGCACTTATGACTTAAAAAAATCATGCAAATTCTCGATATGAAAAATTGAATGAAGGCGCCCTAATTGACTAAAACATTTTTATGAAAATTATGAAAATTTAACTGGACGCGCCCCTAAGACTTATTTTTTTTTTCAATACGAATATGCAATATAAAAATTTGACTGGAGGCGCCCCTACGACTTGAAAAAAAATCATACAAATTTTGTTATGAAAATTTGACTGGAGGCGCCCTTATGACTTAAAAAAAACATGCAAATTATCGATATGAAAAATTTGGCTGGAGGCGCCCTAAACACTAAAATTTTTTTATGTAAATTATGAAAATTTATCTGGACGCGCCCCTAAGACTTAATTTTTATTTTCAATACGAATATGCAATATAAAAATTTGACTGGAGGCGCCCCTACGACTTAAAAAATCATGCAAATTTTCGCTGTGAAAAATTTAATGGATACGTCCCTACGACTTTAAACAAATCATACAATTTCTTATTATGAAAATTGACTGGAGGCGCCCCTATGACTTAAACATTTTTATGAAAATTCTCAATATGAAAATTTAATTGGAGGCGCCACTACGACTTTAAAAAAATCATACAAATTTTGTTATGAAAATTTGACTGGAGGCGCCCTTATGACTAAAAAAAATCATGCAAATTCTCGATATGAAAAATTTGACTTGAGGCGCCCCTACGACTTAAAAAAATCATGCAAATTCTCGATATGGAAAATGGAATGGGGGCGCCCCTATGACGTAAACATTTTTATGTAAATTATCAATATGTAAGTTTTACTGGAGGCGCCCTTATGAGTGGGAAAAAAATTGGTAAAAATATTGAATAAAAAAGTTGAATAATCGGTGCCCAAAGCAGCTTAAAAATGATAAAAATATTTTAAAAATAAGATTTTACTGGAAACGCTATTATGACAAAATTAAAACATTCAACAACAAAAAAAAAGTTTGACGCCCCTCTAGCAACATAAAGGCTGTTTATTAAGAGCCAAACAAAGTTTGGCGTACGGTAACATAAAAAAAAATATAAATTTTGTTTAGCGTTCTAGCTAAAACATTTTTTTGCGCCGGTTGGCAAACTTTGTTTGACTAATTTTGAACAGTCTTAATAGCTTGAGGAGCGCCGATAGTCAAATAATTTTATTTTGTTTTTATTTTAACGAAACGCCGCTGGTAAAATCCTATTTTCAAAATATCTTTGATCTTTTTTTATGTTGCTCTACTTTTTCCATTTTTTTTTATTTTGTCATGAGGGCACCTCTAGTGAAATTTTATTTTCAAAAAGGTAGTCAAATTGTTTTATTTAACATTTTTGTTTCATCACAAGGCGCAACTTTTTATCATTTTTATTTTGCTTAAGCTAACTTTTTTTGATTATTTTTTTTACGTGTTGTGAAACTTTCTTTGAAATCTGATTTTCAAAATATTTTCATCATTTCTATGGAGCTTTTCAGGCGTTGATAGAATTTTCTTTAATATGTTAATTATTTTATCATTTTTTAAATTTTGTTTATGAGAGAGGTGCCTTTTCGGAACATTTTCTGGGGTAAATCGAAATATATCTTTGTTTCCTGTAGCAACTTTGTTACTTTTTTCGGAAAAGTCAAGGAATCGATAGAGATATATTCAAAATTATCTTTTTTCATTTTTTATACTCAAAAGTCTGTTACAAATGTTTGACCCAAAAATGAAGTTTCTTATCTAATTTTTCAGATTTTCAAAAAAATTCCGTCCAAAGGTACAAAATTTCATACGTTTACATACCCATTCCAGCCCTCAAAATTGTATGGAGACTTGTATGGAAAAACAAATGATGCAAAATTGCTTCTTTTCACATAGGGAATGCAAAGAAAAGTCGATTGAAAATCGGATCAGTAGTTTCCGAGTTATGATCAGTTGAACACTTTCAGTTTATCCAGCTACAACCCAACCCCACCTCTAGACGGGGATCGATCTAATAATTCGCCAAAAATCAATTTTTTAACCAATTTTCGACCTTTAAAAAGCATTGGAAAGAAGAACTCTTAAAATTTGGAAAATTTTTAGGGTTGAACGTGTGACTTGTTTTATGTGACTTTACCAATGTTTTAAAAAATGGTTGTTTTTCTTGGCTGTGTTTTTCACTAATATTTTTTCTATTGTCTCAGACTATACATCTAAGCATTTTTTTAACAATTTAAATGATAATAGTTTGTTCTAGAGTAAAAAAATGAAAAACATACAAAAAAATAATGAAAAATTGGCTGTAAAAAACTTGACAAATTAGGTGCTAGAATAGGCCAAATACTACCAAAAACAAATATCAACTAAACAAGATAAATGCAAATATAAAAACAAAAAATTAAACAAAAACAACATAAAACAAGAGAAGTAAAGTTTTTCGTAGAACAAAAGTTGCTCAAAATGACAAGGGAAAAATTAAAAAAATCGAAATAATTTGGGCAGCAAAGGGTTAACACTTCTCACTCAGTCGCCAGCCAGCGACAAGTTAAGACGTGTTTTGCTCGTGTTGTCATCTCGCGTGCTTGGAAGTTTTTGTAAGATGGAGGTGGAGGAATCCTCCGAGGAGGAAGATTTTCGTCCCGTCCGCGGGAATCGGAAGCGGAAGAAGTCCAGCGAGGTCACTCGAATCGGCATCGAAGGAGAAAAAGTTGAGAAGACCCTGCTCAACAACAACAAGTTCAGCCCGCTAGCGGATAACAAAAACAACAACAATGCCAGCCCAGCAGGAGGAGGAGACGCCCCGGCGGTTTCATCACCCGGCCAGTCGGCAGATAAACAAAAGCAACCACCTTTGGTGGTGAAGAACACCACGGATTTTTACAAGCTCGTGGCGATAGTGGAATGTTGTAAATTAGGTTTCAAACCGATTTACAAACTAACCCGATTTGGAACCAAGGTGACCTGCTTCTCTGTCAAAGATTTTGACAAGTTGCAAGAGCTACTCAAGAAGAAGAAAGTGGAATTCTACACCCACGAACGGCGGAGCGAACGTAATCATCGGGTGGTTCTTCGTGGTTTTCCTGATGAACTGAAACCGGACGAGGTCAAGTACCTTCTGAAGAGGGATCTCAAGCTGGACGCGCTGGAGGTGCATATCATCAAGCGGAAGGAAAAGTCCACCGTGGACGAAACTCCGTACATTGTGGTCTTCCCCAAGGGATACACCAATCTGAAGAAGCTCTCTGCAATGAAAGTTGTGGCAAGCACTATCATCCGGTGGGAGGCCTACCGAAACAAGCGGCCGAACGTGACCCAGTGCAGGAACTGCTTGCAGCTGGGTCATGGAACCAGGAACTGTCACCTGAAAGGCAGGTGCAACAACTGTGGGGGTCCCCACAAGGCGGACGAGTGCAAAGTCCAAGAAGCCGAGCCGAAGCGGTGTGCCAACTGCTCTGGAGCCCACGAAGCCACGGACCGCAGCTGCCCTAAGCGTGCGGACTTCATCCGGAGGCGCCAGCAGGCGTCGAAACCGAAACCGCCGGCAAGGAAGGCGGAGAAGCAGAGTCCAGCAGTTCCGGCGTTTACGCCGGCGGAGTTCCCTCCGCTGCCGGGCGCAGTTCCGGACGGAAAATCCAAGGATCGCCCTCGTCCCGCAGGAAGCAGCCAAGGTGGCTCCCGAGACGGTGGAGCCACGGAGAAGGAAGCCGGGGAGGTACTCTACAGTTCGGCTGAGCTGTGGGGGATTTTCTCCGAGTACATCGGCAGATTCAAGACCTGCAAGACCCGCTTGGACCAAGTAACCCTCGTCAGTTACATGATCTCCAAGTATGGAATTTAAGGAGTTTTTTTTTATTTTTTTTTTGTTATCATATATTGTTTTACTGATCCTCGGTCCCAACCTGGTCACAGCACCTAAAAGGACCTAATAAAAATAAGTTAAGAAAAAAAAAAAAAAAAAAAAAAAGGGTTAACACTTTAAAAAATCAAGTTCATCGATTTGATTTCTTTGAGATTGTTTATCTCAGAAACAAATTGCTCGATTTGAATGTTTCAGAGAAAAAAATTTCTTGGCTCTTCAAAAATATTTTTTAGGGGTACTTTAAATTCCAGAAGTATTATTTTAAAATAAAAAGAAACCAAAATTAATTGAAAATGCAGTCCTTGAATTAGCTTTAACCTGAAAACGGTACATTTTGTTAATAAAATTGCTTCAATCATTTTTGTCCACTTTTTTGTTTTTTTTTTTCTTCAAAAAAATCATATCTCCTAAACCAGATTTTGCACCATCACTAAAGCTCCGAAGATGTCTTTTTTAGTCCCCTAAAACATAAAAAATCGGTTTTTTTGCTTTACCCAAGACACCAAATCGATCAGAAAATCCCTTGTCAAGAGATAGAAATTCATTCATTTGCATATAAATTTAATATGACCAGCCCCCAGAATTGTATGGACATTTGTATAGAAAAACGAATGATGAATCTTTTGACATAGAGAATGCATGGTGAGTGGCAAAGTTTCATTCAAATATAAAAAAAGAAAAGTTAAAAATCGTGAAAAAAATTGCGAAATCGTAGAGAACTACTCTTAATATTAAAAAAAGAAAACTTATGAAAACTTGTTTTGAGCAATTACTGCTACACTCCTTCACTAAAACCCCGTTTTACGCTGCACAAGTGAACGGCCCATCCCTCTTACGATTGACGCCAAAACTCTCATTTGCGCAAAAATCTCAAATTCGCTCAAACTTCGAATTAACGCGTTTAAAGATTGACTGTTAGCGCCCTTTCGCAATCTAAACAAGCACCCCATGCGCCCCATTCTAGAAAACCCTCCCCTTTCAAAAATCCTGTGCACGGCCCTGATAAAATGCTAAAAAAAAATTCAAGTTTCATAATCTAAAGCATGAACAATCTAAGCTGTTTCAACTTGAAATTAAATATTTTTTTAAATTACAAAAAAAGAACATTATTATAAACAACATTTTTAATATTAGTTTATAATCTGCCTCCAAAATTGAAAATCTTGAGGAGTGTTCGATTATAAAAATTAAATTTTATAATATAAAATACATACATACATACATACCATCATACATAAAACACTGAGGAGCAATTCGACACAAGATAACTTCGAAATTCGCAGTTTTTATTCCAAATTTCACGGCCCTCCCCATAAACATCCAAGCCGTTTTGCATCATAAGTTTGTCCAAATAATTCTTCATAAAAATTTGGCAGCTGGCCATACAAAAAAGCTTTGCTTTGCCGAACAGTTCCAAAATTTCGCTTGTTGAAAAATCAGGTAAACATTGTTTCTAAAATTTAAAACAAAGAGCAATCAGCAGTTTAACACTGGAGCGCCCAACGCATGTCCAACTTACACGGACGCCCAAGCCTCCCAAAAAAGTTGGAACGGTAACTTCAACTCAACGGATCTCGGGCATAACTCAACCAATCAAGATGATTCTTCTTTCCAGTGATTTGTTAGGATGTCTAGATGATTCTAGAACTTTGCAGAACTTAATTTGATCAAATCTGTAATTTCTGCGACCGAAAACATCGTTCCACCTTTTTTCAAAACGACTGCCTCCGTGGAATTTTTGGCGAATTTTTTTTGTACGCGAAAAAAAAAGTTGGAACGATGTTTTTAATCGCAAAAATTACAGATTTGATCAAATTAAGTTCTGCAAAGTTCTAGAATCATCTAGACATCCTAACAAATCACTGGAAAGAAGAATCATCTTGATTGGTTGAGTTATGCCCGAGATCCGTTGAGTTGAAGTTACCGTTCCAACTTTTTTGGAGCCTTGGGCGTTGGAATGTTAATGAGCATTTGAAATTTATGTTAAGTTTTCGAAAATATTTTTTGCAAGATCTTTTTGCTGCATGGATTTTCTTAAACTGCAAAAAATGTGCGTGACCATTAGGGTGGTCCAAATACAAGCTCTTATTAATTTTCAGAAGCTATTAACTTTTCATGAAATAAATCCTAAAAATATGGTGTCTTCGGGAAAGTTGTTCTAAATTTAATGAAGGTCCTACATCCGAGAATTGATAAAGATTGAACTATTATTGCGCCCACAAGTAAAAAACTGAAACAGTTGCTTTCCTTCACAAATTTTGACGATTTTTCCCATACAAACTTCAAGCGGTTAGAGGGAGGAGTTCCCGAGGTCAGAATGAGCTCAAATTTAAAATTGAGCGTAGTGATGTGTCAATCTTTGTTTTAAGGGGGTAGCACCGAGAAAGCCCTGATTTGGACCACCCTAGTGACCATGTGCTTGATATTTTCCAAAAATCATCAATTTTTCTAAAAAATATGACGCCGTTCCAAAATTTTGCAACATCCAGCTCAAAAAAAATATTTAAGAAATCCTATACTTAGGATTTCAACAAAAAATATTAAAATAAAAAAAAATGGTTTGTTTTATTTCGTGTACCCTTTATTTTCTACAAAAATATATTCATCACCTAATTTTTTGCCGAAAACACTACATCGGGCAGAAAATCTCTTCTCAAGATACAGATTATCGAATATTCACTATTCACACGCCCATTTTGTATGACCAAGGAGCGGCCGTGACTGACTGGTTACGGTGTTCGCTTTCTAAGCGAATAGTCCTGGGTTCGATGCCCATCTGCTCCCAGCGAGAAAGTTCAAGACTTAGAAACACTTGAAATACTGAATAAGAACAAAAAATCAAAGTCGTCGCTCGAGGTGGGGTTCGATCCCCCGTCCTTTGGATTGATAAGCAAAAAATGCTAACCACTACGCCATCACGGCTTGGTGAGCTATGACTGGAATTAGGAATGCTGTTACTTCTAACTATATACGCGCTGGGTCCTTGTCCATTTGACAAGGGTTCGGAAGTTCTAAATAACGTTTGAATCCGATTGGCGCAAACGTTCTTCAGGGCGGGGCTTGTCGATAAAAGCTGAGGTACCTCGCGCTCGGCTAGCCAGCGTAGAAATGGGTCACCGAAGCTCGGCAGAGCTAACACCTTCCAAATGCCTATGCGAGTTATTTGCATGTACAGTCATGCCCCGGTTTTGCACACCTCGGTTTTGCACTGCTCCGGTTTAGATTCGTACAGCTGCCTCGGTTAAGCACGGCCCAGTGCTTAACTGAAGCACAGAGCTTATTGGATTTTGGCTATATGGGAGACATTGGCTTTAAACGTATGAAAAGTCATGCAAACATCAAAAAATTATAGTGTTTTGGAATCGGGATGATGTCAGCTATCCAATAAAATTATAATTTCATGAAAATTTTCGCAAAAATACGTATTTTTCCTGTATTTTAAAAATGCAATGTTTCTCGAAAAAATACTCAAAATTTCAATTTTTACAATATGGGTATCAAATGATCAAGATTTTTTCATACATGTAATAACAACGTATTTTGAAAACACTCAAAATTTTCACAAAAATACGTATTTTCGAAAAAAAATACTCAAAATTTCAGTTTTTACAATATGAGTAGGCTTAGTGATTTTTCACGCTCGAAAATTGCAAATTTCACGGGGACCTCAATTTCAAAACACCAAATTTCACGCAAATTTCGCGGAACTTGAAAAATGTTAAAATAACTATGAAAATCCTATGTTAAAATCACAGAAACTACTTTTTATGCTTCATTGTGTATTATTATGTAAAAAACATCTTTACTAAATTTGAATGCGACAAAAAAATTCTTCCAATTAAAAAAAAATCCTCCTGGTTATTGGATGGGCTCTATATATATTTTGAAACAAAATGTAGGGCACGCGTATTCTCATTTACTGAACTGCTCTTTTAATATTCGACTAACAAAGCTCAAATGTTTTCGCTAATTTGCTTCTGTTATATCATTTTACATTTTATTGAATTTCATAACAAAGCTAGATTTGTCCAGTCAAAATGAGTAAAATAAATTGAATTTTCTGCGTCATTTAGCCCATTAAACATATTTTTAAGAGTTTTAGCTCATTTGTCAAAAACTAAATTTATAAACATTTTACAAAAATAATATAATTTTTAACAAAATCGAAATTTTTATTCAAAATGAGATCGTTAAAATTTAACAGGCCCAAAACAAATTCGTTATATTTAAAAAAAATGATTCCAAAGATAAAAAAAATACTCTCAATTTTATTTTGAATAAAACAAAGCTTGATTCTTTTAATTTCTTTCAAAACTATACCTTTCATATAAAATAGCACTAAAAATTTTAATACAGCGAATGAAAATATTACTAAATTTTGTTAGTTTCTAAAAAACTCAAAAATCTCAACATTTCTTCAAATGGTTCATATCAACTTGACACACATATATAATCAAGCTTTTTAATTTCTTTTCTTTTTGGATGAAATATTTATTAAGTTGTTAGGCTGGTACAAATTTTATTAAAAGTTTTTGTCTCCCCCCCACCCCCTCCCCGTCCCTTCGAAGTTGGCCCGAAAAATCAGGGGACAAAAAAAATATTTTTATCGAAGAACTTAAAAATTTCAATGGATCAGCTGAAATAAATTTAAAATTTATTCCCCTGCGTTTTTCATTACATTTTTAGAATGTTTGGAATCATTTTAAGAATGTTTGGGTTGATTTAAAAATCTTTCGATGTTTGTTATCGCAAAATGTTTTTTTTTGCTAAAATTTTTGTTTTCGTCAAATCTTACATTTTTTGAAAACTAATGATTGCAAAACTACTGAACTAGTGTAAAATGCATTTTAAAACACTTTTTCCATGCAAATGTTGAAACTATGGCTTGTTATTTCAATATTTATATTTTTTATTTTATTTTTTGCCAATATTTGCATTCAATGATTCGAGAAAATTGATAAATTTCACGAATTTCACGCCGTCTACGAAACCGTCAAAAATCATTAACCCTATATTAGTAATAAAACCAGGGTATTCACTCGCTTAATTCTACTGTAGTTCATAACATTATTTTTATTCTTTTTTAAGTTTGAAATAACTTAAATAAATGAAATAACTTATCATGAAAAATCGTTACATTTTCACACAAACATAAAATTTCACGGGATTTCGCGGAAAAAGCCAAATTTCGCGGATTTTACGCTGTCCGCGAAATCGTGAAAATTCACTAACCCTAAATATGAGTTTAAACGAACAGGATTTTTTCAAACATTTCGAATGTAATAACAACATTTTTCGAAAATACTCAAAATTTTCACAAAACTACGAATTTTCGAAAAAATACTCAAAATTTCTGTTTTTACAATATGGGTATCAAACGATCGGGATTTTTTCATACATTTCGAATGTAATAATAACATTTTTGGAAATACTTTTTTTTACAAAACTACGTATTTTCGAAAAAATGCTCAAAATTTCAGTTTTTACAATATGGGTATCAAACGATCGGGAATTTTTCATGCATTTCGAATGTAATAACAACATTTTTTTGAAAATACTCAAAATTTTCACAAAACTACTTACAAATGTATGAAAAAATCCCGATCGTTTGATACCCATATTGTGAAAACGGAAATTTTGATAATTTTTTTTTCGAAAATTCGAAGTTTTGTGAAAATTTTGAGTACTTTCAAAAAAAAATTTATTACATTCGAAATGTATGAAAAAATCCTGATCGTTTGATACCCATATTGTAAAAACTGAAATTTTGGGTATTTTTTTCGAAAATACGTAGTTTTGTGAAAATTTTGAGTATTTTTAAAAAATGTTGTTATTACAATCAAAATGTATGAAAAAATCCTGATCATTTGATACCAAAAAGCAATAACAATATATTTTATTATCTTTAGAGAAAAAAATTTGCATTTTCAAAATACAGAAAATACGTATTTTTGTGAAAATTTTCATGACAAAAAAATTTTAATGGATAGCTGACATCATCCCGATTCCAAAACACTATAATATTTTTATGTTTGCATGATTTTTCATACGATTATAGCCAATGTCTCCCATATAGCCAAAATCCCATAAGCTCTGTGCCTCGGTTATGCACGCCTCGGTTTTGCATCCCCCATATGCGGTGCTAAACCGAGGCATGTCTGTATAGAATGTTGATCTAAAAATACGTGGAAACAACTCAATTTGTAAGAAGCGGCCGCATGGTCCCGTTTGGTTGGTTGCACACACTCACACACACACACACGCCCATTTTGTATGACCAGCCAGCAAAATAGTATGGAAACTTGTACGGAAAAAAAGTAATGATGCAAAATGGCTCTAAGGTCAAAGTTTCAAACAAATAAAAAAATGGTAATGACAAGCCTCCATAAAATTGCGAAGAATTTATCATTGATTAACCTTTAAAATAAATCGTGATTTCTCAGTTTTTTTTATTAAAAAAATAGTTTAAGACCTCAGGCACTAAATTTTGGCCAGTAGCCAAATGATTCGATACTTTTTCAACCATCGTTTCCATAAAGTTGGCAGCCAAAGTGCAAGTTTTTCAACTCATCCAAACTATTTGAAGCATCTCAAGTTTCCCTTTTTTGTCGATTGATCAACGTCGTGGCAGGTTTTTTTTGCCAGCTTTGGTATCAGTTGCACTCATTGTCCACCGCGGCGATGTGTCTGTACTCAAAGTATTCTCTCTGGCACCGAACTAAGTTCCACAGTCAATTTCACCCTGGCCAACTTGGAAAATGGCAAAATTGGAGACCCGTTCATTTCCGGACGAACACTCGTTGGTACCTTTTGCGATGGCACTATCCTGCCCTGGATTTCGACGACGACCAAGGTTGGGGAAGAGTGATAAATGTTTTCTTAGTCCGGTGCACCTTCCGATTGGTTGCGGGGCTTCCCTTTCGTCCAAAAGCAGTAGCGCAGCCCAAATGCCGTGGGATGGCTTCATACAAACAAAGCTTAGCACCTGTTGAAACTGTGGGTGGGCGGACTATGGCAACATTTCGAGCTGGTTGTAAAAATAAACGGACAACGTTTATTTTTACGGGACACAGTGGTTGGACTGGAATAGTATTGAATTTAAATGACGAAAATGGAACGTTCTTCGGATGTCTCTGAACTAGCGAATTGGCCAAACATGGATTTAATTTAAAACAACAAAAAATTAATTTGAAATAGTTTTATTCAAATTAACTAAAAAAACGTTACTTAATCCACCTTTAGGTGGTTGGTGCCTTCCTCACATTCATAAAGTCAATACATTCAGTAAAAATAGCAACATTCCCTTAACATGCATGTTTTACAAATCAACTTTATTACTAATTTCTTTTGATAGGGTTCGCAGACCTTCAATTTTTCTGGCTCATCGGCAAAAAAAAACCATTCCAACGATAGTTCGCATGGAAGATTCAGACAATATTTTTATCACAATATCTGAAATCCGACCTCTAAAATGTGTATAAATAACACTTAAGTGCTAATAACTTTTGAAAGGGGTGGCAGATCCTCGATGTATTAGGCTCATTTGAAAGGTATTTCGATTGTCTAACTAACGACAGGTCGCATGATGGACCCGGACATCATTTTTACTGAAATATCTGAGATCCGGCCTCCAAAAAGTGTATAAATAACAGTTAAGTGCTAATAACTTTTGATAGGGTTGTCAGATCCTTGATGTTTTAGGCTCATTTGAAAGGTCTTTTGATTATCTAACTAACGACAAATCGCATGATGGACCCGGACATCATTTTTACTAAAATATCTGAGATCCGCCCTCCAAAAAGTGTATAAATAACAGTTAAGTGCTAATAACTTTTGATAGGGTTGTCAGATCCTTGATGTTTTAGGCTCATTTGAAAGGTCTTTCGATTATCTAACTAACGACAGGTCGCATGATGGACCCGGACATCATTTTTACAGAAATATCTGAGATCCGGCCTCCAAAAAGTGTATAAATAACAGTTAAGTGCTAATAACTTTTGATAGGGTTGTCAGATCCTTGATGTTTTAGGCTCATTTGAAAGGTCTTTTGATTATCTAACTAACGACAGGTCGCATGATGAACCCGGACATCATTTTTACTAAAATATCTGAGATCCGGCCTCCAAAAAGTGTATAACTAACTCTTAAGTGCCAATAACTTTTGATAGGGTTGTCAGATCCTTGATGTTTTAGACTCATTTGAAAGGTCTTTCGATTATCTAATTAACGACAGGTCGCATGATGGACCCGGACATCATTTTTACTGAAATATCTGAGATCCGGCCTCCAAAAAGTGTATAAATAACAGTTAAGTGCTAATAACTTTTGATAGGGTTGTCAGATCCTTGATGTTTTAGGCTCATTTGAAAGGTCTTTCGATTATCTAACTAACGACAGGTCGCATGATGGACCCGGACATCATTTTTACTGAAATATTTTAGATCCGGCCTCCAAAAAGTGTATAAATAACACTTAAGTGCCAATAACTTTTGATAGGGTTGTCAGATCCTTGATGTTTTAGGCTCATTTGAAAGGTCTTTCGATTATCTAACTAACGATGGGTTGCATGATGGACCGGGACATCATTATCATTGAAATATCTGAGATCCGGCCTTTAAAAAGTGTATAAATAACACTTAAGTGCTAATAACTTTTGATAGGGTTGTCATATCTTCAATGTTTTGGGCTAATTGGAAAGGTCTTTTTAATACCTTTCTGAAAATGTATAACATGATAGGGTTTCTTGCAAAAACCACCCTTTTTACAATCTTCCGGACATACGCCAAAATCGTTTTTTTAGCATAACTTTTGAAGTACTTAACTAAATTTGCTGATTTTAAATAGAGACCTATGGGACCCCAAGACGGATCGAATGAGACTACTACGGTCAAAATCCGTTAATCCAGTCCGGAGATAATCGAGTGACATTTTTTTTGTCCACCCACCTACCCACATCCACACAGACATTTGCTCAGAACATGATTCTGAGTCGATAGGTATACGTGAAGGTGGGTCTACAAGGTCGAATTAAGAAGTTCATTTTCCGAGTGATTTTATAGCCTTTCCTCAGTAAGGTGAGGAAGGCAAAAAACAAATTATAATTGAAATCACATGTTGAATAATATATGAAATTCTATTAACGATTTTTTTTAGAGTTATGTTGTGGAAAGTAGTCATAAACTATTTTTTTGCAATTCCGTCGTGAAAAAAAACGGAATCGACGTAACACCTTATAATGTGGCCCTCTTAAACCTTGCGGTTTCGTCAACGGATCCACAGGCGTGTATCGTTCTTTTTGCGACAAGACTCCGCCTCCCGGGTCTCCTAAGTGTGAAGGTATGGCACGGGGAGAGGGCACCGAATACCTATACTAACACTTAGAATTTTTGCGTCTGCCTCGGGATTCGAACCGGCGACCTCTGGATTGTGAGTCCAGTGCGCGGTCCGATTGATCCACACAGGGATGATGATGATCCGTCGTGAAACTACTGACTTTTCCTGTCATTCTTGAACGACGAAATAGCCTACTTTTCTGTACCAAAAATAACAGAATCGAATAGCAACACTTTTCAAAATAAATGCTGAAAAGTAACACTTTTCAGCACTGAAATGGGTTTTGAAAAGTTGAACTTTTCAGAACTTGTTTCGAAAAGTAACTAGTAAACTACTATTTTTAAATTGATAGTTGGTGACACAAAGTGAAGTCCTCCACCAAAAATACGTACTGTCAAATTTCTCCCACTTTTTGAAACAACTTTGGGGATTTTACATCAACATAATATCTTTTGCTGTCAGGGCCTACAGACAAGCCACTGTATTACAAACAAGTTGAACTTTACCGAAGCGTTAAGTCAAACTTTGACCAAAGAAACTAAAAGCTGGACAAAGAAAAAGCTCAGCACTCTAAATCCAACTTGGCAGCCAACCGTTTGTGGGATTTACCAGAAGAAGGAGTGGGGGCCAGTTTATGTACCCCTTAATGGGTTGCTGGTTATTCCGTGCGCTACCTTGCCGAGAAGACATTGCAAAGAAGTGTAAAACGCATAACCTCTGTTGCCGGCGTGCGAACTTTTCCGGAAACTGAAAACTTTCCCAGCAGAGGAAAAACTTTGCTGCAACCAACCAACTGCAACAGTGTGTTTATGGGCTAGATTCAGCACCATTTATCACCCCTCCCGGGTTCGGGAAGGAAAATGTATGGGGTATTTCATGAATTTCTAAATTGTTTCCAAACGACTCCGTGAAGACTACGTGAGAAGATTTGTGCCGACCTGGTAGGAGGTGAAAGTGTTGCCAGGATTTGAGGCGATAAAACTTTCTCCACCCCCCAATTCATCCCGGTCTCACAGATTAGCCAGAATTGGAGGGAAAATAATCGAAAGTATAATCGCTTCCACAATCCAATTTCGGCGATTCAATCATTCCCGATTTCGGGACGTAAATATTTCCATCTTGCAACCGTTAACGCCGGTCCTCCCGAGAAAAACGTCTTGGTTTTCGGATAATTCTTTCGGGCACTAAATCTTCTCGGCTGTCAATTCCAGTTCGCACAGTTTTGAGCCGGGTTCGGTCACACCTTAATCTGGGGGGTCCGTCCTTGGCTGCAGGAAGGAGACCGGCAAGGGACATGAAAAATAATACAATTTCCCTTTGGTTAGGATGGCGGGGAGGAGGATGAGGAGGACGACAAACGGAAAATCCCTCTCCGGATCCGGTGCTTTGGGACCTTGCTGGCTTTGCACTGGAGGTGAAAGTACTTGAATTGACTTGTCGACCAGTTCATCGCCATTTTTAAAGTACAATTCAACTCACTTTGAAAGTTGAAGGTCATTTGGGGATGATATATGGGTCATTCTCTGCCAACTCACACAGCAGATGCCCCGCCCCCTCTTCAATTTTTGTGAAACTTTGTTTTAAGAGGTAATTTTGGTCGCTGACCACGAATCCGAGAGGTCCATTTTTCGATATGAGCAATTCTCTCTGATTTCGGTCATTCGATTTTTTTTGTATTTTTTAATCCGGCTGAAACTTTTTTGGTGCTTTCGGTATGCCCAAAGAAGCCATTTTGTATCATTAGTTTGTCCATCTACTTTTCCATTCAAATTTGGCAGCTGTCCATACAAAAATGATACATGAAAATTCAAAAATCTGTATCTTTTTAAGGAATGTTTTAATCGATTTGGTGTCTTCGGAAAAGTTGTAGGTATGGATAAGGACAACACTGAAAAAAAATGAAACACGGTAAAAAATTCTTGGTGATTTTTTATTTAACTTTTTGTCACTAAAACTTGATTTGCAAAAAAACACTATTTTTATTTTTTTCATTTTCTGATATGTTTTAGGGGACATCAAATGCCAACTTTTCAGAAATTTCCAGAATGGGCAAAAAATCTTTGACCAGGTTATGAATTTTTGAATCCATACTGATTTTTTCAAAAAATCGAAATAGTGTTCGCAAAAAGTTTTCAACTTCATTTTTCGATGTAAAATCGAATTTGCAATCAAAAGTACTTTCGTGAAATTTTGATAAAGTGCACAGTTTTCAAGTTATAACCATTTTTATGTAACCTTTTTGAAAATAGTCGCAGTTATTCATTTTTTTTAAATTAGTGCCCATGTTTGCCCACTCTTAAAAAATATATTTTTGAAGGGCTGAGAAAATTTTCTAAATTTTGCTTTTTTGAACTTTGTTGATACGACCCTTAGTTGCTGAGAAATTGCCATGCAAAGATTTTAAAACAGGAAAAATGATGTTTTCTGAGTCTCACCCAAACAACCCACCTTTTTCTCATGTCGATATCTCAGCAACTAATGGTCCGATTTTTAATGTTAAAATATGTAACATTCGGGAAAATGTCTAATCTTTTCGGAAAAAATGTTTTCAATTTTTTTGAATCAAGACCAACATTTAAAAAGGCCCAAACATTCAATATTACGCCCTTTTAAAATGGCACCAAAAATGTTTCAGATGGATTAAAAAATACAAAAATTAAAATTAAGAAAAAAAGACCGATTTCGTAGAGAACTACTCATATCTCTTGACGGTAGGGCGGTACGACCCCTTTCATTTTTCTGGATTTTTACTAAGGGATCATCCATAAGCCACGTGGCCACTTTTTTAATTTCAGAAGATAGAAGATAGAAGATAGAAGATAGAAGATAGAAGATAGAAGATAGAAGATAGAAGATAGAAGATAGAAGATAGAAGATAGAAGATAGAAGATAGAAGATAGAAGATAGAAGATAGAAGATAGAAGATAGAAGATAGAAGATATAAGATAGAAGATAGAAGATAGAAGATAGAAGATAGAAGATAGAAGATAGAAGATAGAAGATAGAAGATAGAAGATAGAAGATAGAAGATAGAAGATAGAAGATAGAAGATAGAAGATAGAAGATAGAAGATAGAAGATAGAAGATAGAAGATAGAAGATAGAAGATAGAAGATAGAAGATAGAAGATAGAAGATAGAAGATAGAAGATAGAAGATAGAAGATAGAAGATAGAAGATAGAAGATAGAAGATAGAAGATAGAAGATAGAAGATAGAAGATAGAAGATAGAAGATAGAAGATAGAAGATAGAAGATAGAAGATAGAAGATAGAAGATAGAAGATAGAAGATAGAAGATAGAAGATAGAAGATAGAAGATAGAAGATAGAAGATAGAAGATAGAAGATAGAAGATAGAAGATAGAAGATAGAAGATAGAAGATCATCACCGCGGTAAAAGACAAACAATGTTTATCCATGTTTAAATTTTAATACATTTTAAAATCCATAAAAAATGCCATTCAAGTCCTACTGCCAAGCTATCAGCTCCACGACATCCGAACCGGTGACGGTAGCCACCGAAAAATGATTTATTCATCAAGCACCACCCAAACCAATCCCCCTGGCGGTCGATTCTTCCCGCTCCGAGATCCCTCGAGAGCGAGTGTCGGAAGAGGTCGCCCTGGGTGAGGTAAAGTTTTCCAAACTGATTTCATCATCAATCATATTTATGACTGTACACACCATCAACTGAACCTCCACCTTCCGAAAATCAAGGAGTGGGTGGATTTCCCAGCCACGTGGACCAGAGTCGATTTCGGTGAGCTCGATTCGCTCAAGTGGAATAGTTAAAAATTTATGACAGCTCTATTCTGGAGGGTGGTTCAACTGACGAAGAACGATAGTCTCGTGTCTCGCTCCTTCAATGTCAGCAAGTGTGCGTCGGGAGAAGGAACAACGCGGGTGAAATTGGATTAGAACGACGGTTATCGGTGTCGGTGCTAATAACTTTGCTGATCGGCGACACTTGAAGATGGGATGGAAGCTAGACGGTGATGGTTTCAATCGGTTATTAAATATTTGTGGGAATAAATTATGCTTGAAGCATTGATCGATCGATGTAGAACAGAATGAATGATTTTTGTGTAATTTTTGAAGCTCTTTGAGAGAACACCTCAAGAATTGATATTAAAATCTTGCCAAACATGTTGAATCCACTAATTAAAAATTTACTTTTTTTAATTTTATGCAGTTTATGAACAAGAGATAATTTTCAGCATTTTAAACCGCCAACAGACTAAGTTACGATTTGATAATACAAGTTGATCCAGATGTCTTAGTAGCAATGATGAATATTCACTCCATAGAAGTTTGCGTTTCAACCAACACTGTTTTCAAAAACCACTTATGTTTCATCTGAATAGACGCTACACTGCTTCCAACTAAAACAACCAAAGCTTCTTTGAAGTGTGTACCCTTTGCCAGCTATAAACCGACTCCTAAGCTCTCGTGTAAAATAATACCATTACCCAGAAGCTCGTTGCTGAACCGCGCTCTCATCCAAACACGATGACATCATCGTCATCACCGTCGTCGTCGTCCAAAGGTACGATTTAATTGAAATTCATTGCTGGAAAGCATCTTCATTGCGTACCCGAAAAATCTCAACGGTTTGAAACAACCATCCGGCCGTAACCATCGCACTTAACGAGCGCTCTCGGAAGTCCCCCGTTGGCACCGGTCCAAGGTCAAGAACGACGCCAAGCAAGCACTCATCAAACCCGGTCTTTGCTGCGCATAACGGCGTCCCCGTCCCCTTCAAAAAGCTCGAGTCCGATTATGGCTACTGAACGGTTAGTCTGGCGGAACTACAAGCTGATGTTTTGGCAACCCGGCGCTGCTTGTGCCAGTCTATCCCGTAAGCAGCCCCAAATCCTGCCGGTTGTTGCCTTGGTCACTACCAGCACAGAAGGTACTTGGGACCAGTCGTCGTCTGTCCGTCAGCAGTCGGAGAGAGCCAGCTCATCATCTTCATCATCGGAGCCATCGTCACCGTGCCGCCACCGACCGTATGGTGTCCCCGCCATAATCCGTAGAATATAATTCCATTCACGTTCATCAAAAAGACCATCCCCGACCGGAGAGCGCTTGGGGGGAGATCTCAACAACCGCCCCGAGGATGGCTCCAGCAGCCAGTTCGTTATCGAGATTCCGAAGCAGCACTGGGGTTCCCTCCGGGATGGCAGCCCTGGTTGTGATGATGAATTTTGGACATTGGCGCAGCGGGGGGAGGGTTCGGCTTATGAAGGCATTTATATTGGTTGATACACGAAATTAAATTCAATCGTTAGTAACCTGTCCTCGATGTGAGGTGTATTGTTGGTAGTGTAATGTAATTTAAACATCAAATTTCATATACACCGGCTTGTATCTTGTATCTATTATCATCCAAGAAAAATACTTAGATAGATTTTCGGTATTGAGTTATTGAGAACCTGTAACAAGACCAATAATTTTCGATTGAACTTTTATGAGAAACTTAAAGTATACTCGGCCATTTCGACCCCTTCTCTCTCATGTAGGTAAATTCACTGAAACTTTGTTCAACAATAAAATTATCCTATCGTTATCTTTAGGCTTATTTTCATGGAGCCACAATTCCAAAACACGGACGAATCATGTTCACGGAAATTTCACGTAACATTATATATTTTATTAACTAGACAATCTGATGTAAGAATCGCAAAAAATACATGTTATATTGTATGTTCTATTATTCTTCAATTATATAAAAAAAAAATTATGTGAGATAAAAGGTCGAAAGACATAAAGTCGAATGGACAAGGTCGAATGCCAAAAGGTTGATTGGACAAATGGTCAAAAGTGGACATAAGGTCGAATGGACTACACGTCGAATGTGAAAAAATGAAACAGATAATCTATATATATAAAAAATTTCGACGGTTTGGGGATGATTTGTCTGTGTACACTTACTGAGGTTGCGACTCAGTACTTGTACACAGCCAAATTAGAAGGTTAAAAGACCTGATCACACACGTACGCTTTCTCATATGGCCCTTTCGCTGACTTAGTTTCCGTCCTTTTCAATCTTCTTCTAAGACACTAGTCATCTATCCACCTATCAGTTTCATTTCTTTCTTCTAATTTGTGAGTTTAATTTCACCGAAAACTACCGATAAAGCCCGTAAATTAAACAATGCAAGGTGATTGAAACAATTTGGGTAAATTAACAATCAGTCCCAATACTGAGCCTTTTCTTGTTTGTCATAATATTTTTGTAAGTGTTTCCATTCTTTCAAACATGAGCAGTTCTTCCAAAAAAAGTCGACTTCTTTAATATTTCTTATGTTTTTTTTTTAATTAAACAACCTATTCCGGACTGTCGTAGTGATTTAGTGAATCTTTCAATTCTTTCTTTCACATATTTGCGGTTCTTTTTTATAAATACTACTTCTTATATATTTTGCAAGTTTATATTTTATTTATAAAAACCGTTGGAATATTTTAGAGACTTTACCATTCTTTCAGATTAACATCAAAACAGTTTCGAAAAATGAAAAAGTCTTGCTTTTTAGATATTATTGCAAGTTTTCTATCCTTTTTCAATCAATCTTTCATGGTTACAATAGATCCTAAGAAAAATCTGACTTCAACAACATAGCTGAATATATTAAAAAACAAAACGATCGTATTTATTATTTTTTTAAAGATACCCCCCTCTAACCCCCTTTTCAAAAAGTCTCCAACAATCAGGGGAAGAGTTTTTATTCAGAAGACCTCTAAATTTTTAAGAATATAGAAGTGAAATAAAGGAAAAACGTTCAAATCGCCTTTCCATAGCTGCTTATCAATATTTGTTTATTTAGGCTCAAATCAAAAGTTTCGTTCTGTAATATTTTGTTTAATTCGACCATTTGTCCATTCGACCTTTCTCGACCATCCTACTTAAATATACCAGGAAGACAACTGCTACACCAGGAATAATCTATCGACCGTACAACAACTAAAGCCGAGACCGACGTTTTACTTCCCATCCGATAGAAGGCGTGATGACACATTTCTCTTCTCAAGAAATGTCGGGGACTGGGATCGAAACCCGGGCCGACTGGCTGAGAGGCAATCCCACGCTTGCAACTACACAAATCTTCTAAAATTACTAATTCTAAAAGAATGAAAATTGGATTTTTCATCTTTGATCTTTGGGGCTATCCATAAACCACGTAGCACCTTTTGTACAAAAATTACTAGAATATCACTCACTCAAAAATGGCAGCGTAAGCTACACGCTTACTTAAGACCCCAATATTGACGGTTTGCACACAGAAAAAAAGTTGAATTATGAAAGGTTGAAAATTTTGTTGGTTGAATATTACTTCTTTTTTAAGTAATATTACCTAAAAAATGTGTGAAAATGTGAACCTGATAAATATTCATCAGAAACTGATGAATATTCACCAATTTCTGATGTAAAATTTAACCTTTTTATTCGACACAAAATCTGTCACCATTTCATGATGAATGTTACCATGATTTTTTTTTTCTGTGCATAATAACCGTGTTTTAAAGCTCCCCACTCAATCAACAATCCCTCCCCGCCACTGCCTCCTGCATTGTTGCACGTACACCACACTTACTCCTGCAAATGGAATCAAAAAAAAGAATAAAAAGTAAAGAGCAAAGAATGCCTTTCCGTTTAGTTTATTGTGTCATCCGTTTGCGGATATAAAACATGAAGTACATTGAAACGTATAGGCGTGTCATGTCACACACACACGCAAGCACATCCACGTGCCACCGCAGAAAAAGCCCCACAAAAAAACCATATCTTTGGAAGCCCCTCAGCTGTCAACTGTGCGTTGGCATTCCCCAAAAGCACCCCCTCCTCCTTAGCGAACGTCTCAAGCCGCACTCGTTGGCGGTGGTGGTGGTGATGTCCTGAAAGTGATTGCCGACATGAATGGCGTCAATCTGATGAAAGGGATGCTTTGTTATACTTTCTTCTCCGGCGCGGTTGTATTTAGCAGCTGTCAGCTGAACCTCCCAAAAGAAAGGGTGAGGGAGGGGGCGTAAATTTGTTCCGGACCTAAAGCTATTGGAATTGGGCCCCCAAATTAAGATTAATCGCTCGTGCCGGAGCTTGAAGGATTACAGCGGCAGCGGACTTGGCAGCGCTGTAGTGCTGGTCCTGGCGGTAGTTGACTAATCTAGATTGTATCGGGATCGTTTAGGGGAAAAAAGGATAGCATTTGTGTGGGATTACGCGGGACAAGCAGTTTGATCCACTTAATATTGTGACTTGACCTATGGCAATGAAAGTTGGTCTGGTGGCCTTGGATTCAGCTTCAAAAAATTCAACAAATTTACTGAAATTTATTGCAGGTGTTAACATGAATCTAAACAATTCAGACAAAAATCATTAAATAATTAAAGTTGGTCTGCGAGAAAATTTCTTCAAAGCATTAGTCTTTATTTACTTTTTTTAATTTTAAAATATTTTTTAAGCTATAGCAAAAGCTTATAAGGAAAGGAGCAATCCACAGATCATATTAACTAGAACCAACAAATCGCATCAATACGGAGATTGTTCCTCTTAAATCCATCCTCTCTGTTGCATGCCAAAACCACACAATCTCATGACGACCGCGGAAAGCTCCGATGCAAAATGCGTTTGTTTGGTTTAATGCCTGACACCAAACAAAACACACACTCACGTACTATACTGGCACACGCGACAAAAGCCTTGTGTATCATCCATTATGAGAAGTGGTTTTCGTCGTCGGCATCCGGACGGCGGCGGACTAACTGCGCGTTCAAGCATGGTGCGGCTGCTGCCGCTTCATCCGATATCGCATCAACAGCAACGACAGCAACTTTGCCATCAAATCTGCTCTCATCGCGTCGTCGTGATTCTGTGGGCTATCCGCGTGCTATCTGGCTGTCATGTGAGCAGTACGTTGTGGTTGTGCTCTGTTGGCAGTTTTGGGATCAAAAATACTGAAATTTTACAAAGTTTTAACTACCGAACTCCGTTTTTTTATAACTCGTAACAAAGGATTGGTACGAACATTGAATAAAATATAAGTTTTTTTACATTTTGAAGCCTAAAATGGCGATGATATTTGATGTTTGATGATGATTTTAATTTTAACAATTTACAAAAAAGCTTGTCGAATCTGCAACAATTCAGAAGCGTAACTTTTCACTTGGAACAAAAACATTATTAAGCTCTTAAAAATTATCCTGCAAATTGAGCATGAGCATGAGCATGAGAGACCACCCATGGTTGTCCTTCTCCGTTGCTGAACAGGACCGTAATATCCTATCAATACAACCGACCATACGCTTGAACGATCTAATGGTGTTTCCCTTATCAACAGCATGTATGAATGCGCTGAAAAGATAAAACATCAAGATCATTAAAACTAGATCTGGAGCAAATAGGTAACAGTCGTTGGCCACCAACGGCGCCCGCCATGTCAGTTTGTAGATCTCGGGGGATTGGGACGGGAATGTTAGTTAGCACAGGTTGCTACAAAGGGTGGGTTCTATACGATATCCACACCCCCACGTGTGCCGGAAAACTACTTCTACTTGGGATTTTGTTAGTGGGTAAGGGTAATGGCCAGGATTCAACATAGAGGATGATGATGCGACCCAATAATCAATAAATTTTGTTTAATGGTGTGATGTATTATGCATTCTCAAGGCAAACAGTCGGAGGATGCGGATGAGATTATTCCCGGTTATTTGGTGTTGAGTTTAGCATAAATGATTCAATCTTAGACAGCCGGCTGTGGAAAGATAAAACCAACTAAAATGCGAAAACGCGAAACCGCCCGGATCGAAATACACACACAATCGGGGGGACAACAAAGACGGAAACGGCATCGAAAATCCTGCGAGATGACCGCGACGCGCACCGTTCAAATTCTCCAAAGCAACTGTCAACATCGCGAAATCACCCGGGTCGAAATACACACACAATCGCGGGGAAAACAAAGACGGAAAAGGCATCGAAAATCCGGCGTGTTGCCCGCGACGCGCAACGTTCAAATTCTCCAAAGCAACTGTCAACATCGCGGAATCGTCCGGGTCGAAATACACACACAATCGGGGGGAAAACAAAGACGGAAACGGCAACGAAAATCCGGCGTGTTGACCGCGACGCGCACCGTTCAAATTCTCCAAAGCAACTGTCAACATCGCGAAATCATCCGGGTCGAAATACACACACAATCGCGGGGAAAACAAAGACGGAAAAGGCATCGAAAATCCGGCGTGTTGCCCGCGACGCGCAACGTTCAAATTCTCCAAAGCAACTGTCAACATCGCGGAATCGTCCGGGTCGAAATACACAAACAATCGGGGGGAAAACAAAGACGGAAACGGCAACGAAAATCCGGCGTGTTGCCCGCGACGCGCAACGTTCAAATTCTCCAAAACAACTGTCAACATCGCGAAATCGTCCGGGTCGAAATACACACACAATCGGGGGGAAAACAAAGACGGAAACGGCAACGAAAATCCGGCGTGTTGACCGCGACGCGCACCGTTCAAATTCTCCAAAGCAACTGTCAACATCGCGAAATCGTCCGGGTCGAAATACACACACAATCGGGGGGAAAACAAAGACGGAAACGGCAACGAAAATCCGGCGTGTTGCCCGCGACGCGCAACGTTCAAATTCTCCAAAGCAACTGTCAACATCGCGGAATCGTCCGGGTCGAAATACACACACAATCGGGGGGAAAACAAAGACGGAAACGGCAACGAAAATCCGGCGTGTTGACCGCGACGCGCACCGTTCAAATTCTCCAAAGCAACTGTCAACATCGCGAAATCGTCCGGGTCGAAATACACACACAATCGCGGGGAAAACAAAGACGGAAAAGGCATCGAAAATCCGGCGTGTTGACCGCGACGCGCAACGTTCAAATTCTCCAAAGCAACTGTCAACATCGCGGAATCGTCCGGGTCGAAATACACACACAATCGGGGGGAAAACAAAGACGGAAACGGCAACGAAAATCCGGCGTGTTGCCCGCGACGCGCAACGTTCAAATTCTCCAAAGCAACTGTCAACATCGCGGAATCGTCCGGGTCGAAATACACACACAATCGGGGGGAAAACAAAGACGGAAACGGCAACGAAAATCCGGCGTGTTGCCCGCGACGCGCAACGTTCAAATTCTCCAAAGCAACTGTCAACATCGCGGAATCGTCCGGGTCGAAATACACACACAATCGGGGGGAAAACAAAGACGGAAACGGCAACGAAAATCCGGCGTGTTGCCCGCGACGCGCAACGTTCAAATTCTCCAAAGCAACTGTCCAACATCTTAAAAATTATCCTGCAAATTATCAACAAACCCAAAATCAAAAATGAAGTGTTTTGTTCCAAATTAAAAAAATACTTCCTGCGTAATTAAATTTTCCTGCTAATGACAGGTCCCTCAATTTTTCTGAACGCTCAACTGCCCAATTTTTTTCAATTTTTTTTATTGTTTCCGTATTTAGGAGGTCATTTTGAGCAACTTTTGTTCTACGAAAAACTTTACTTCTCTTGTGTTTCTAGTTTCATTTTAAGTAACATAATTTATCTTGATAAGTGTATGTTTATTTTTGGTAGTACTTGGCCTATTTTACCACCTCCTATCATTACATTTTGCCTATCTAAATTTTTCATGTTTTTACAGTCACTTTTACTATTTTTTGCTTGTTTTTCCCATTTTCTGCTATAGAATAAATAGCCTTATAATCATTTAAAGTTTTGTAAAATTTTAAGATTTCTTCTTTCCAATGCTTTTTAAAGATCAAAACTTGGTTGTAAATTCGAAAATCTGTATCCTTTGGAAGGATTTCAAGATCATTTTGAAAACTAAAAAAAATGGCTTCCAGGGATTTTGCCCAGATTTTTTGACTACCTTTTGCCCAAAAAATAAATCTTACAAAATCCTTATTTCTTAATTTTTAAATGTTTTGGTTTGTTTTGTTTCAGGGAACAATTACAACAATTTTTGAGCCATAGAGAAATACAAACCAACAATTTGCCTGCAAGTTTTGATTAAAAAAATTAAATTTTTCTCAGAAATTTTTTTGACTCTAGTTTTAGACGTAAAATTGCTGCAATCGAAAAGTACTTCAGACAAATTTTTATATAAATATTTGTTCGAAATGTTTAAGATTTGACCCCCTGTTGCTTAGATATACCAGTTTTTTATGCCAATATCTATGTAACTAATGGCCTAACTTTTTCCATGAAAAATATTTAAAAAAAAACCTTTGCAAAATATTCTGAACTCTTCAAAAAAAATTAATCAAGAATAACATTTCAAAAGGGCAAAAAAACAATAATACCGTCTTAAAAATGTTCAAAAAAAAAGCAATTGTTTATTTTACTAACGATGACCATTGAACCTTAAGTTGCTATTTATTGGCTTAAGAGCATAGGGCCTGTTTGAGACTTAAACAACTTCAATTTTCAAAAAAATATGGTCCTTGGACAAATTTACAGGACTTTTTTTCTGAACATTTCGTAAAAAAATACAGTTTAAGACGTTTTTTAATTTTTTAATCAAAAACCTGATTATTTTTTTAAACATAGGTCAAACAAGCCAATTATCTTGAAAACATATTTCATAAAATAGGTAAACTCATCCGAACAACGAGTTTTGCAACAAATTTGAAAATGTCATAAAATCAATTCATTTCTTATTTAATTTATAAACTAAATCCAGTAACTTTATAACACTGACGAACTGACATGCCACGAGCAAACCACTTTTGACCGCAGTTGTCTTCTTCTTGTTTGGCGTTTTTGCTTCTAGCGAACCTTTTTTTCTCTCTTCCCTCTCTTCCCTCTCTTCCCTCTCTTCACTAGCTCTCTTTTTTTTTTATTCGCGCCAATATTTACATGCAATGTATTGTTGAATCCCGAGCAAGGGTTAATAACACGGGAATACCAAATGTTGGTATTACTTGGGCAAATAACAGGGACCAAAATGTGCCCTTGGTTGCCCAGTAATAGATGTTAAAATACCATAAAATCATACCAAAATCTTGTATGTGGAAGGGCACAACAATACCAAACCATGTTATTCCAAGGGTAAAATAATATGTACCACAAAATAAAACCATTCCAAAACCAAGTTGAGGTCTTCTGGATTTTTGAACATTGCTTATATACCAAAACTAAGTAGCCTGTGCTTGAAGTTCTTGAAGCTTCTGAAAAATAACATGATTGAAAAATAAGTGATATTAAAATGAAACTGGAATAAAATTCACCGAAATTCAATAATCTGTCGAGTGACTCGTTTTTCAAAGTATTTGGTTTTCCCGACTTTTAAAAAAAATCTTAGTGGGTACCTATATAAACAAAAATTGAAAATCAGCTTTAACATTATTGGGTTTCAAGTCGTTTTAGCGCAAAATTAATTATCTCGTCAAAATTTATAAAATATTTCCCATAGTTACAGAGGAATTTGATGAAACACTTCAATACCAAAATAATACCAAAATGTGGCATCCTGACTTAGAAAATTTTCCACAAATTCAAATCATTTCTTTAGGGGGTATATCAAAAATGTTTAAAATCAAGTTTGAAATTTCCGGTTATCAATGAAAGCATTTGCTTTGAGACATCATTATAGTGCAAAATTAATCATTTTGTCAAAATTGGTCAAAATTTTCCCATAGTTTCAGAGGAATTTGATAAAACACTGTAATACCAAAAGAATACCAAAATGTGGTGTTCGACCATTGACAAATTCTGCAATTTTGCAATATCAAAATAATACCTTAAATTGGTATGATACCACATTTTGCTCTTGCATAATCTTTAAGACAAATTTTAAAAGGTCCAGGAATACCAAAATTTGGTATTGATACCAGAGAAAGGTATTATTACGCATTTCCCTTGTTATTTACCCATGCTCGGGAAGTCATCATAAACTGTCACACGCTTTCGCTGAAACGAACAGCGCGCTCTAAAATCGTTCTGAGCGCATACTTTTTTGAAACGACGCAGATTACAAATTGAAGCATAGTCGCAATCAATGCTGTTAATCGATGAATCAACGTCATCGATGTCGTTGATCGTTGATTTAAACGTAATCGTAATCGCAGCCATCGTTGATTTAATCGTCAACGTCAACGGAGTCGTTGATTTAAACGGCGTTGATCAACGCGTTGATTATCGATAATCAACGAGTTGATCAACGGCGTTCTTTTATAGTTTTCTAGAGTTTTATGAGGAATGAACGATTTTTTCATAAATGTATTGATTGGGAAACATTCTCAAATAGATGTGACATGGTTGTTCGGGGATCCGGTTGTGCCAAGAGGACCGAAGTGACCGGATTTTAAACCGTAATTTGGGCCCTAGCTAATTGCTGGTCACTTTCGTCTCCACTTTGGTTTCCAAGTCCAACCAGGATTTTTCTTATGTAAACACCGAGGACGGACTATTGGGAACCGAGATATGGTCGGATTAACACCGCAATTATTGTTCCGGCGGGTTCAGTGGCCAAATAACGACAGAATTTGATTTTCTATGATACAATACTGAATTGACCACATGACCCATGTTCCAGAACCCAAATTGAGATCGGCCAAGCTGTCAAACTTCATGACAGACCGGAGTAGCTTCCTGCTAGTATTCAAAGAGTAAACAAAATATTTATGACCTACTGCGATCGGTTTTCGGCACCACACGGAAGATTTATCTCTTGGGGTTCGATCGAAACTCATTGATCACCAACAGTAGGCTACTCCGGTCTGTCATGAAGTTTGACATCCTGGCCGATCTCAATTTGGGTTCTGGAACCTGGGTCATGTGGTCAATTCAGTGTTGTATCATAGAGGGTCAAGTTCTGTCGTTGTTTAGCCACGCGAGACTCTTACTGAACCCGCTGGAACAGTAATTGGGTACTAAAGCCCCATGTCAATTTTTATATACAACGGTAAAAAACATGATTAAAAACCATTTCTGATAACTTTTTTTCATTTTAATGCAAATTTTTTTTTTGACAAGACAACATTTTTTCGATGGATCAACTATGGTCCCCTTGAAACGAGCTGTCAAGTAGGAGCTTTTCTGTCAAGAAGGACCGCGAGGTTAATTTTTCAAAATTGATTTAAAAATCCATTTTAAACTCTTTGTGGTCGTACAAAGGGTCATTGTACTCAGAAAAATAAGCTTTATCGCTGTAAACAATAATATCAGCAATCTCAGCTTCATTTTAGGACCCAATTCCGGTGTTAATCCGACCATATATCGGTTCCCAATAGTCCGTCCTCGGTGTCATTTACATAAGAAAGATCCTGGTTGGACTTGGGAACCAAAGTGGAGACGAAAGTGTCAGCAATTAGCTAGGGCTTAGATTACGTTTTAAAATCCGGCCACTTCGGTCCTCTTGGTGCACCCGGATCCCCGAACAACCATGTCACATCTATTTGAGAATGTTTCCCAATCAATACATTTATGAAAAAATCGTTCTTTCCTCATAAAACTCTAGAAAACTACAAAAGAACGCCGTTGATCAACTCGTTGATTATCGATAATCAACGCGTTGATCAACGCCGTTTAAATCAACGACTCCGTTGACGTTGACGATTAAATCAACGATGGCTGCGATTACGATTACGTTTAAATCAACGATCATCGACATCGATGATATAAACGCCGTTGATTTCAACGATTAACAGCATTGGTCGCAATATCGAAAAAACATGTGGGAGGGAGAAATAGTTCAGCGAACCTGAAGGTAGATGGAGTTGGTATTCACTGGAGAATTTGCGGTCAGAATTTTCTCAAAAATATGTATGGGATGGCACGTCGTTTTTTGCCACTCCCCCCCTCGCCCCCGCGCAGAGCCGAGGGACAAAAACTTTGAAAAATATTTGCATCGGCCTTAGATTAAAATAAAATTTGGTTTAAAATAAAAATTATTAAACTTGATTTGAAATTGATTCGAATTTGAATTTGATTGAATTTGATTTGAATTTGATTTGAATTTGATTTGAATTTGATTTGAATTTGATTTGAATTTGATTTGAATTTGATTTGAATTTGATTTGAATTTGATTTGAATTTGATTTGAATTTGATTTGAATTTGATTTGAATTTGATTTGAATTTGATTTGAATTTGATTTGAATTTGATTTGAATTTGATTTGAATTTGATTTGAATTTGATTTGAATTTGATTTGAATTTGATTTGAATTTGATTTGAATTTGATTTGAATTTGATTTGAACTTGATTTGAATTTGATTTGAATTTGATTTGAATTTGATTTGAATTTGATTTGAATTTGATTTGAATTTGATTTGAATTTGATTTGAATTTGATTTGAATTTGATTTGAATTTGATTTGAATTTGATTTGAATTTGATTTGAATTTGATTTGAATTTGATTTGAATTTGATTTGAATTTGATTTGAATTTGATTTGAATTTGATTTGAATTTGATTTGAATTTGATTTGAATTTGATTTGAATTTGATTTGAATTTGATTTGAATTTGATTTGAATTTGATTTGAATTTGATTTGAATTTGATTTGAATTTGATTTGAATTTGATTTGAATTTGATTTGAATTTGATTTGAATTTGATTTGAATTTGATTTGAATTTGATTTGAATTTGATTTGAATTTGATTTGAATTTGATTTGAATTTGATTTGAATTTGATTTGAATTTGATTTGAATTTGATTTGAATTTGATTTGAATTTGATTTGAATTTGATTTGAATTTGATTTGAATTTGATTTGAATTTGATTTGAATTTGATTTGAATTTGATTTGAATTTGATTTGAATTTGATTTGAATTTGATTTGAATTTGATTTGAATTTGATTTGAATTTGATTTGAATTTGATTTGAATTTGATTTGAATTTGATTTGAATTTGATTTGAATTTGATTTGAATTTGATTTGAATTTGATTTGAATTTGATTTGAATTTGATTTGAATTTGATTTGAATTTGATTTGAATTTGATTTGAATTTGATTTGAATTTGATTTGAATTTGATTTGAAACTAATAACTTAATTATATTTGCCAAAACTCACTTCAGCCATAACGCAACTACCGTGGCGAAACCGTGTGAACTGTGATGATAAGCTGGTAGCAGCAGCAGAAGTACCAGTAACACTTGTTGGTGGCGATATCAGCGCGGAAAACCGTTGCACATCGTGCCAAGGAACAACGACAAACGATGACAAGAAGTGTCGTCTCGTGCCAGCAAGATGCCGTCCCTCCACCAGGAAAGTGTTGAACATGGCAGTAGTGTTTTCTCACCCGAAATTGATTGGTTTTCAACGAGATTTAATCAATCCGGAAAAACATCAACAAACGATTGAGGGGTTGGGGGAGGGAGGATTTCCGGACAAACACAAACAACAAATTGCGGTGACAATGGCAAATCTCGTTAATTTGCACATTCCTCCTCCCTTCGGGCCGCTAGAAATATCTATGAATGTTTACCGAACTGATGAATTTCAGATTGAAATTTTTCGAGGAAAATAAAAAACAGCTTTTTAACAATCCATGTATTATATTCACCAAACAAGGCGGAAATGGAAGCAGTTCCAAAAAAGAGAAACATGTTGAAGCGCTGCAGCTTTCCCTGGGCTTGATACCAAATAAGGATCATAGCCAAGAGATTAGGAAAATGCAGCTCCGGCAACAAGGATATTGGCAACATAAACTATCTACTGCTTTTACTGGCATGCTCGGCCATACTGTATGGTACTACTGAGTTGAATACTAGGGCCTTCGTTCTGGATAATCTCACTTGGTGGTTTTGCATGCACCAGTTCAGCCAGTGGCCAACAATAACAGCATTGAAAGAGAAGAAAATAGAGTAAGGAAATTGAAGTCTACTGACTCTGTTAAAAATACTTATATTTAATACCAAATAAACGTATTATTTTTTCTACTCATTCCAGAACATTATTGTGTTAAAAAAAAGAAAACTTTAGCTCTCAGCTAATCCTAACTATCGCCACTTTTACAACCATCTCGCGACAATTACCACGAATTCGCAGTTTTGTCGTCAAACAATAAGTGTCGCAAAACCAAGTTGAAAAAAACGCAGGCTAACGACCCTATTCAGAAGCACCCCGAATCTGTGCTACATTTGGCGAAGGATGCTCCACATGCAGACTTGGGAGAAAGGACCAGACTCGCCACTCTGTACTGTTGCCGCCTGTTAACAGCCAGTAACAACACACACACACAAACTTCAGCTACTTTCAAGCTCTAAGCTCTCCCGGCTTGTGGAACTTCGACGATAGATGTCGTTGTCTTTGTCGTCGTCGTCGTGTAGAATTTCAAATTATATAAACTGCTCGTACCATTTTCATAAATATTCATTGAAACGTAACGTTCGGTGCTGGTGGCCAAGTGCCACTGTGTGTGTGTGTGTGTTGGGGTACCAACAACCAGAAAAGGACCAGGATTTGGGACAGGACACTGCGCTTCTGGGATCACGTGTGGCGACTTTTCAGCGTTGAGTTGGGACTGGTGGAAGTGATAGCAGCGAAATAAAGTACAGATTTATCCAATTTGAAGATTGTTGGGGCGTTGCTTATTTTTTATACACTTAATAGCAGCTTCTTTTGAGGTTAAGCAGTCATAATTGCATAATTCTCAGAAAGATCAGTTCTCTAGCAGTTCAACATTTTAATGTTTTATCCAAAAAATCGAATTTAAACTTTCTTCCCATTTCTTTTGCCAGAAATGTAATTATGCTCAAACAAGTTTGGATTTAAATGTTTAAGCTGTTCATAAAATAAAGAGTTTGGTTAATGAATATTGGAGAAGATAACTTTAAAAACTCAAGCTTTATTGATTTATTTATTTTTTTAATATGACGCAAAAAAATAGTGTGAGGACGATGTAAAATTCCTACTTTAACCTGCTTGGTACATATTTTTTCTACACGGAGAAAAATGAGTTCCGAGAATCGTGAAAAATCCTTCAAGAAAATGGGAACCATAAAATTTGAATACTTTGTTCGTGGTTTCCGAATTCATGAGCGCTTGTTGACAAGTTAGACTCCCGTGTGTGGCAAGTTAGACTCCTCAAATTCACAACAATATTTCAAATTTCATAACGAAAATCTTGCCAGAAATTTGGAAATAATCTGTTTTATGGCTAACAACACTTATGCTATGAAATCGATATATAAATGCAAGGGTCCTGATTGCTCAAAATCAACCACTCCATTCGCGAACACAAATAGCAGGCGACGCGATACTGCCCTGATCTATTCCTACCGTTTGTCACTTTCACACCATTCGCTCCCAAACACTCTCTTTTCTACTCTCCTTCTCTCTCTGATCGGCTCAGTCTCTGAACGGCTCAGGCAGGCCGAATGTCGCCGATCACTCTGAACTGAAAACATTTTTTCTCTGATGCGCTGCGTTATACTCATTGATTTGAGTTGCCTAAAATCAATGTTATCAATTAAATTGAGCATTTATTTTGAATTCATAACATTATAGACACCATTCAAAGAAACTTCCACCAAGAAAAAATCAAATTGATGGCAAGCTGAGGGCGTGAAGACAAAAAGACTGCCACGCTGGCATTATGTGAGAATGGCTCTTCGCTGAGCATGTTAGTGTGTGAGTCTCGTCGAGCGACGGAGTAGGCAAATATTTTCACGATGTATTTGTTCGCTGAGTGAACAGTTCGGGCCACTCGCTAACTGCTTGCGAGTATCATTCGCTCATGAATGCTAGCGGGTTGGAATAGGCGACGAATGGATAGGCGATGAGTGAGTGGTTTCTGTTCATTGAACCGAAATTCAGGACCCCTGTATAAATGTTTCTTACAAATATAAAATAAAGACAGGACACTTTAACAGTTTTCCAAATCATTTGTTTGTATCACTGCAAAAAGTGAAACTCGGTTGGAGCTAGAGGATGACAAGCGAGAATTCGCGGGACAAATTTCCCGGGATTTCCGAGAAATTGGTCGAGAATCCCAGTTATTAGTTTAAATGTACAATTATAATCACAAATTTTAGATGTTTACAGAAACATTGCAATTTTCTTAACAAATTAAATTGTAAACTACGAAATAAACTTAAGTACGGACAACAAAGGTTTTGATTTTTAAAAGTCGCTGTGATTTAAATTTGCTGTCCATTTTTATCAGAAAGCAAATTTAACTTAATGATTAGTTCATTTTCAACACTTTCATTTTTTTTATTTGAATGAACTAAAAGTCACAGAAATTTTTAATTTTAATATTTAGTCTGTAACTACTCATATTTCATTAAATAAATCTCACAAAAAAAATATCTCAGTTTTATTAAATTTGTTTCTGTTACTTTTCCCTACACTTCTCTTGTTTAATATGCAATTCAGTGTTCTGCTAATACTCGGATTCATTATAAAAAAAAATATATTTGAAAAAAATGCTTGAAATGTTTGGAATAAGACAAAAACTCACAAAAACTATATTTTTTGAAAATGACGTATTTGTTCTTGAAGGTTGCAAAATTTCACAGCAATTTTTATAAATAGCATCCTCATTTTTTTTTTTAAATTCAGAAACTTCAAAATAATAATTGAAAACCGAACATTTTCTAGAGAACTTCCAATTATTGCGCGTGTCCAAAACAATACAAATGCCTGAGAAATATTGCAAAATCATTTTGTATTGTTTCAATAAATTTCAAAATTCACATAGATTGAAACTTTTAAAAATGAAATTTATGAATCAAAGAAACTGAAAGTTGCATAGAATTAATGATCGAAAGACATTGAATTTCTATTGAATCCTCATTCCCCCCCTAGAATAGCCAAATTCCCCCAAGGGGGGAATTCCTCACCTTTTGAGAAACACTGTTCTAGGTAACTTATCATGGATACTATAATTGCCGAAAAAAGAGAAGAAATGGATTTTTGTATGTAAATTCATACGACCATTTCAAAAAGAGCCCATGAATTTGCATCATCAGCTAACTTTGTTTACGTTTTAAACTACGTGGCGCGAAGATTTTGACACAAGCATTCTAGCTTGCCCAGGTTTTCGGCTATAAAAAGTAAAAGAAAAACCAGCTTCACTTTTTGAAACCCCATTTTTTATTCTTTCTTTGTTAAAATCTTATAAGTTGAACTTTTCAGCGAAAAAAAAATATTTTTCAATATTGTACTTTAAAATTACACACCAATTTTTTCCGAGTTTACAAAAAATGCTCGTTGCAAAACTTGATTTTTTCAGCACTCTTCGTATTAATCCAACTCGGTAAACTTCGTTGGATAAATGTACGACTCGTGCACAAAAAATCTTCTTTTTTTGCAAATTGTTGCATAAACTACTATTTTACTATTTTTGTTTGCTTTTTCTGTCATTTTCGAAACGGCCTACTTTTCTCTAATAAAAGTAACAGAATTAAAAAAGTTAAAATTTCTGCACTTGTTTCGAAAAATTATACTTTTGAATATTTTTCATTCATCGTTGGATAGGTACATAACATTTCAAGGATCTGGCAACCCTGTCTCAGGTTGTAGATACTTAAGTATTTTTTTTTTATTCTCTTTTTCATGATAAATTTTACTTATCTGTAAGTTAACCAAATAAAAAACTATTTCCAGATACACCAGCCAACCCATCGTTAATTAGATTAACAAAAGTTCTTTCAAATGAGTCTAGAAAGTTGAAGATCTGGCAACCCTGTCTCAAGCAATGACCACTTAAGTGATACAGTAGACTCTCGTTGTGTCGACATTGAAGGAACCGTCTAGAGCGGAAGGTATCAAATTAAAGAACGAAAAAATCAAAGCATGCTTTTTAAAGGGACTGAGAAATTAATTTTAAGCATTTTGTGATGAATATTGCATCCAAAATAAAAAAAATATATTTAAAGGCAGTTTTGTTGGGAAAATTTTTACAAGTGACTTAGCATAGCATAGCATAGCATAGCATAGCATAGCATAACGGGTCTGCACCACGCTGTAGGGGGTGCCACAATGGTCAATTCAATATTCTTAGACAATTTGATTGCTGCCCGGTACAACCAAGAATATCTAAGAACGTAAATTTCCACACTGTGCTCCAAGGCTACGCCCATACAGTCCCGTGGGGATTTGGGAGGGGATGTTTTTGTTGTTCACTAGTGGCAAAAGTGCAGGGAACCCATGCGACTTTTAAAAGTGAACGGAATATTTTTGGGAGGTTTGGAATGGGGGTTAGGGGAATTTCATCGGGCCGATGAAAATGGTTGAGTGCGTAATGTATTTAATGATTTGAATGTTTGTAAGTGTAAATGTGAGTCTGTAGTGTATTATCTAATTAGCATATAGTTTTGTAATAATGATAAATAATCAAGCTTCCCTGCACCGTGCGGTACACGCGGTTCGCTTGTACCTCGGGTTTGCTTTGCGCCTGCTTTGTTCGGTTTACACCCGTACCCGACTCACACGAACCGAGGGTATTTTGGTTCGTCGTACCAGCGCACCACGACACTCTCGGTTCGCCGCGTCGGTTTTGTGTCTGGCACTCACCCATGGCATGAACCCGGTATATGAGCCAAGGTGCTTCACTCGTTACGAGCCGAGGCACGTGCCGTGGTACGCGCTGGCGGTACAAAACGGGTTCAATACCACGACACGTACCACGGCACGCTGGGTTCATGCCATGGGTGAGTGCCAGACACAAAACGGATGGGGCGAGCCGAGAGTGTCGTGGTGCGCTGGTACGATGTACCAAGATACCAATACAAAAATGGGTTCAGGCACGTACCGAAGCTAGAAAACCAAACCCGCGGTGTGCGTTGGCACTGGCGCATGGGAAGCTTGTAAATAATAAATATAATAAATATAGTAAATAAAATAAATATAATAAATATAATAAATACAATCAAGATAATTCCAGGAAGCTGTAAAAAAAGACATTTATTTAAAATATAAATGCTCCAGATAGTTCCCATGCTGTTTTAGAAAGTTTCGTTAATTTAAGCAATTTGATCATATATGGTATGAGGAGATGGTATATTACAGGAAAGGAATAGGATAAGGAATAATATGAACATTTAAATAAATCATATAGTGAGTAGACAAATTTACATATAGACATTTAATTCAAAATAATTCCAGGAAGCTGTAAAAAATGAAAATAATTTTAAAACTAATACTCCAGACACAAATAAAACAACAAAGACACAAGAATCCTAACACACGGCTTCGCACCTTCCACATAATTCGACATGAACACGATCACGAATACAGCACAAAAAGAACGCCACAAAAATCCCTCTTCCCGGCGCTGCTGCTCACACGACACTGACGCGCAATAATATTCATTAGCACAATGACCCCCCTCACCGCATGCATGATATGAACACGATCACGAATACAGCACAAAAAGAACGCCACAAAAATCCATCTTCCCGGCGCTGCTGCTCACACGACACTGACGCGCAATAATATTCATTAGCACAATGACCCCCCTCACCGCATGCATGATATGAACACGATCACGAATACAGCACAAAAAGAACGCCACAAAAATCCATCTTCCCGGCGCTGCTGCTCACACGACACTCGGGAAAATTTTTACAAGTGACTTCAAAACAAATCTTCAGCGGAAAAAGCAAAATAAAAATCCGAAAGAAAAAGCTTTCGGTCCCGCAAGACTGTTATTATTGCTGTGGATAGTTCATGCTCGGCTGAACAACACAGCCCCTCGGTGCGTATGTGTGTGTATGATGTTGTGTATGTGCTTTCGGATGTGTACATAAAATTCCAATCGAAAAATGGTATTTTTATTGTGTCCACTAAAGTAGCTTCGGCTCTGGCGGTAGTGGATGTGGCAGATTTGTGTGGTGACAATGAAAATCTGTTTGTGGAAATTTTACGACCATTTTCCGTCTTTCGCCTCTCCCCCCCCCCGGTGGTAGTGAATTGATTTTTTGTTGTTTTTTTTCTCGCTCGATTCAAAGCGGTGTGTGTATCAACTGTGTGTGTGCATTATGGGAATAAACAATGGACAGTCCGATGTGATAATAAAATCCGTGGAGGAAAACCATTTTTATGATGCTTTCATCCCCTTGGCACATGTGTGTAGTGGGTGAAAATTCGGTTTTTATTTATAAATGAGTAATTTGACAATTTCCGGTACAAACCAACAAATTACTTGACGAGGTCCTTTTTGACATTATGCATGCATGTCTTCACTATGATGCATTAAAAAGAAATTCTTTGTTGTATTGACGAATTACCCTACAACAATATTTTGAAATGCGTTTTGTGTCTAGAATTCGAAAGTTTTAAATTTCATATTTATTAGGATGTTTAAATTGTTATCCTAGATAAATTAAATACCTGTTCAAAATCTTTTATGCATGATATTTTCCAACAAACATTCACAATACTGAGAATGCTATGCACAAATTCCTGTGTCAGTGATTCTCATGAAAACTTAATCACTGGAACAAAACTAACACAAGGAATTAATTAAAATTTAAAGCATTTACAATAACAAAGATACACCCATGTAATGAAGATATCCCTACGTACAATGCACTTAATGAAGTCAAAGTCCATAAAAAGTGAAGTCCCATGTCATCATTTCATCCCAATTAAAATCCGAAGACAATTTTCCAATTTATCTCAAATTCTAATTGATAGCAAGTAGGAGTTCCATTACACAATGGAAGGCCCTCGTTTGGTATGCATTTAGCATGTCCGATAATCTGATGAGAACATATCAAACGTCCACCCGTACTTCTGGAAGGGGCTTCAGCTGCATACAAAGACGAGATCCCAGAAACGCCCTGGTGTCCCGAGGTTGAGAACTCAGTTCAATTAGTCATTGCCGTCAAGCATAATAACTGAACCAGGAGAAAGGAGAAGAGGGCACCACCTCCCCCCACCCCCTCTGACATGCCCAGCTACATGACAATGCAATACTTGGAATAATTGAATTAAATTGCATCTATTACTGCACTTTGGACACATGTATCCAGAGAAGCATCTTCCCAAATTGGATGTGTCTGTCTTGCTGCCATCTTTCCGGATGATGAGAAGGTCCGGTCCAGGAAGGGACTAATTTTTGTGCTCATGTTCTCCGCCTGCATGTCATGCTTGACTACGTACATAAATGGCAGGAATACCTTTCTTGGGCTGTCAGATCCCGGAAGACGATTTGAGCTGGCATATGCGAACGAATCTAGAGTAATCTTGAATACATTATTCGGTAATCTTTTGAGTCCTGGGATGTTTGTAACAAGAATGTCCATCAGCCTGAATTGAATCAAATAATCCGATTCTGAATGAAAAAAATCAGGAATTTTTCTGGTACTTTTGTACCCGACTCTCTCCAACTTTATTTATCCTAGACCTTTATAAGCCACTTTTGTGTATATGGAGCCAATTGTACCCGAAAATGACATTTGAGAAGGGTGTAAGTTATTTAAATATTTTTGTATTTTGTAATTTAAAAAATATTGTATCTCGACGCCGTGGCATCGTATTAAAAAGTGGTCAAAGACAAACTTGTAGGAAATTGGACGGGCTTTCGGAAAGAATACACTGAAAGAAAAATACACGCAACTTCCACGATTTTTTTCAATTTTTTAAGCTTTAAAGTAAAATTTTAAAGATATGTCACGATTTCTTTTCTCACCATTTTTTTTTTTTTTTTTTTGGGATATAGCCTAAGATGTTACAAAAAGACTCACGAAAAATGCAGGATAAATCCTCCTAAAAAAAATTACAAATAAACATTCACTAAAACAGTTTTTTTGAAAAGTGGTCTAAACTTCAAAATTAAAAATAAATAAACGATAGTGAGAATCGATTCTCCAGACAATTTTACATTAAAGTCTCCATATTGACAATTGACCTATGTTCAATCCTTGTTAATATACAGTGGTCAATAAAAAATTGTTGAAAAAATAGCTTTTTTGGTGGTTTTTGACGTTTTTTTTATTACAGACTTGATTTATCAGTAGAGCAACTCTCTACGAAATCGTCCGATTTCGACCATTTTTATTTTTTGTATTTTTTGATTTGGCTCAAACTTTGTGGGGGCCTTCCCTATGACCAAATAAGCTATTTTGTGTCATTGGTTCACCCATACAAGTCTCCATACAATTTTGGCTGCTGTCCATACAAAAATGGTATGAAAATATTCAAACAGCTGTAACTTTTGAGTGAATTTTCTGTTCAATTTGGTGTCTTGGGCAAAGTTGTAGGTGTTGTTGAGGAAAATTGAGAAAAAAAATAGGTACACGGAAAAAAAATTTGCTGTTTTTTTAATCAATTTTTTTTTAACTAAAACTCAATTTCCCAAAATACGTAGTTTTTGATTTTCGAGATTTTTTTATATGTTTTAGGGGACTAAAATCCGCAACTTTTGAGCCATAGAGAAACATGGTCAAAGAATCTGCCGTCAAGTTATGAATTTTTAAAAAATAGTGATTTTTGGAAAAAATCGAAATTTCATGCAAAAACAAATTTGAAGTTATTTTTTAATGCAAAATTGAATTTGCAATTGGAAAGTACTTTACGGATTTTTTGATAAAAGGCTCTGTTTTCAAGATATAACCACCGAAAGTTTGATTTCAGCGAAATATTTGCAGTTTTTCGATTTTTAAAAATAGTGACCATGAGCGACCATTTCTAAAAATATTTTAAATATATCTTTTCGAAAAAAATCAGAAAATTTCACGAATGTTTCATGTTTTAACATTGAAAAACGGACCATTAGTTGCTGAGATATCGACATTAGAAAATGGAGGGTTGTTTCGGTGAGACTTAGAAAACTTCAATTTTCCTGTTTCTTTTCCTTAAAGCGGCTGTATCTCAGCAACCCGAGGTCCAATCTTCAATGTCTCTTAGACAATTTCATAGCAAATTTTCTAAACTTTTCGATAAAAATATTTTTAGAAATGGTCACTCATGGTCACTATTTTTAAAATTCGAAAAACTGCAAATATTTCGTTAAAATCAAACTTTCGGTGGCTATATCTTGAAAACAGAGCCCTTTATCAAAAAATCTGTGAAGTACTTTTCGATTGGAAATTCAATTTTACATTAAAAAATTACATCAAATTTGTTTTTGCATGAAATTTCGATTTTTTTTCCAAAGATCACTATTTTTTCAAAAAATTATGACTCGGCGGCAGATTTTTTAACCATGTTTCTCTATAGCTCAAAAGTTGCGGGTTTATGTCCCCTAAAACATATCAAAAAATCTCGAAATTAAAAAAATATGTATTTTGGGAAATTGAGTTTTTGTGAAAAAAAAGTTAATTAAAAAATCTGCATTTTTTTCCGTGTACCTATTTTTTTTCTCAATAGTCCTCAACAATACCTAAAACTTTGCCGAAGACACCAAATTGATAAGAAAATTCACTCAAAAGTAACAGCTGTTTGAATATGTACGTACCATTTTTGTATGAACAGCTGCCAAAATTGTATGGAGACTTGTATGGGTGAACCACAAAATAACACAAAATAGCTTATTTAGTCATAGGGAAGGCCCCCACAAAGTTTGAGCCAAATAAAAAAAATACAAATAAAATCCATTTCCAGTTTTGGTAGAGAATTGCTCCTATGTTTAATCCTTGTTACAGTGGTCAATAAAAAATTGTAAAAAAATAGCTTTTTTGGTGTTTTTAGCGATTTCTATATGACAGACTTGATTTTTCGGTATCGAAAATATTTATACCGGAAAGCTCGTCCAATTTCCCATATGTTTGCCTTTGACAGCATTTCAATTGGATGTATGGGCTTACATATATAAGCTTAATTACATTTCTCATAACTGAATATAGATTTTTTTCATTGTGATAGAAATCTGGATAGTGATAAGCTTGCGTAAATATTAAACCGAGTCAAATTAAAAAGCAGTCAAAAGCAAACTTGTGGGAAATTCAACGAGCTTTCCGGTAAAAATATTTTCGAGACTAAAAAATCCAGTCTGTTATATAGAAATCGTCAAAAACCACCAAAAAAACTATTTTTTAACATTTTTATTTGTAAAACCGCTGTATCTTAAAAAGGATTGGACTTAGGACAATGGTCAATATGGAGACTATAATGGAACATTGTCTAGAAAATCGATTCTCACTATTGTTTTTTTTAATTTTTACTTTTAGACCACTTTAAAAAAAACATTTTTAATAAATAATTTGTGTATTTTTTAGGAGAGACATACCATTCTGCATTTTTCGGGAGTCTTTTTGTAATATCTTAAAGTATGTCGTCAAAAAATTTGAACGAAAAAAAATCGTGACATCACCATAAAATTAAACTTCTAAACATAAAATTGAAAAATCTCATAAAAGTGGCGTGTATTTTTCTTTCAGTGTATTTATTTCAGAAAGCCCGTTCAATTCCCTACATGTTTGTCTTTGACCACTTTTTGGCTTTGAGATACAGTAATTTTTAAATAACTTACGCCTTTCTAAAATGTCATTTTCGAGTACAATTGGCTCCATATACACAAACATGGCTTATATAGAGGCCTAGGATAACATGTCTACAAAGTTTGATTGAAAACGGAGAGGGTCGGGTACAAAAGTACCAGAAAAAATCCTTATTTGAGCTGAAATTGCTCAACCAAAATAAACACAAATTAAATGTGAATATTTTTTTATAAAAATAACCCTTTTTAAGTTAGATTAAAGTCAAATTAGGTAATTTCAAGCAATTGTTACGCATCACAGATTCGAAAATGATGAAGAAAATTGTATCTATCTCCATGGTTCTAACCAACAATAATCCTGCAGTATACCCCTAAATAAAAGCCCAATAATCCACCCCAAAACCAAACTTCCGTTCCACACACGTAACTATCTCTGACAATTTATAAAATCTTTGCACTTCACCACCTCGCCACCTACACTCTCAAAGTTTGCTATGCATTTTTGACACCCCCTTAAAAAGGCACACACACACACACCCGCCCACATAGTCCAAATAACTTCTATTGATTTTGAAAACTGTGTCGATACGCTCAGCAAATTTGGCCAGAAGGCCCCGATGATACGGTGTTGCTTCCGGCAGAGGGAAAACTTTTAGCTCCAAGAATGTGGTGATCATGAACTGTTGTCAGGTCAGGAAATTTATCTGCTACATGGAATCTGTGTGCCAGTCTTTTGGTGCTTGCAGAGACTTTGTATGGCGTGTGGTTGGCCGACCAGTTTACGAACTTTACTGCCGAGTTAGGATATTTCGGGTGGGATGATGTAATTTACGTAAAGTGCACCCAGGGGAGATTAGTTTGCTAAAGGGAATCTCTAATGACTTTTGACCCCTCCACACTGACGTGTCCTCTGTTGTGCAACTCCAATTTGTGGTGATAGCTAACTTGCTCCTGAAGGTAATCCTAACCAAATATGAAGATTTTAAAATGAAGCTCGACCTAAATGTTGACCAAATCTGCATAAATTTACGATGCTCAGCTTGGCTGCAGAAGCAGCAGCAGTTCCAGAGTGCAGCAAGACAACAAATCACACTGCGTAGGATCTTGGTCGTTGCATTGGGAAGTAGCAGCAGCACCAGTAGAGACAGGAAAACTATTCTCATTTTCTCGAGGATTTTCCGGGTCAGCGAGACGAAAAAAAACTATTCCCTCTCCCCAGAGCCATGATTTCCCTATACCAACACACTGCCGGATTATTTCACATCGGAAGATCCCGAAGGGAAAAAAAAGAGAGAAAACTCGACTCTGTTCTTAAGCCTTTCTCGCAGGAAAAAGAAGCAATAAATCTGGATTTCCTTAACGAAACAAATGATATCCTTTTCCCCAAGTCGACGTCGTCGTCGTTGTTCTTTTACGCAACTCGCAAAGTTCAGATGTCAACGCAAATGAAGACTTGTGCGAACGAGACTGCAAGATGACGACGAACGTCCCCGCTCGGGCCTTCCTGATGACGGCAATTTTCCAAGTGGCTGCCATGGCAAAACTACAAAACCCGTCTTAGAACGCACCACTCACTCGGAAGCTCTGCGAGCTTCAATCAAAAACAGTCCTGGACACAATAGGGCCAACCCCATGCCCACGAACGGAACCGAATTGTTTTCTTTGAAGGACTTCGTCATTCGGATTGTCCGGCAAGAGTCCACTTTCGGAAATTACGGGCCGGCATAATTTGTCTCCGAGATGTGGAGGAGAAAGAACCTTGACTTGAGAGCGTGGAGGGAGAGGGGGGTTTGAGGAAATTTTATGAGCTCGCATTCCAGAGGACTCATTCTTTGCTGCGTCCAAATGAGGACGTCATTCCGAGGACGAGGAATTTGATCAAAAACCAAAACGAGTTGTCCTTGATGAAATGTTTGCTTCGGAAGCAGATGGGGAGTGCGAATTTATTACGATCGTAAATTAATGACAGTTTATGTTTATATCATTTTTCATTTGTGGCGTTTTTGAATGATAATAAAACCTTTGAATTATTTTACTATTTCCTCAAGGGACCATCCATAAACAACGTGGACACCTTAGCGGGGGGGGGGGGGGATGTCGATTGTCACGTTCCATACAAAAAAGATTTTTTTTGTATGGACAATTGTCCACGAAGGGGGGGGGGTTGAGGTTTCAAAAAAAGTGTCTACGTGGTTGATGGATGATCCCCAAGGTAAAATAAGATTTTTTTCCCAAAGTGTTATGCAATAAATTGGGGTTGATATTTTAACCCTCTTTACGCTGCTGTACATACAAAAAATAGTTACACTCTAAAACAGGGGTACCAAACCTTTGGGACTAAATTGGGATTTTCTGAAATGTTGGTGGGCCGGACAGTTTTTGAGAACCTTGAACTTCAACATTTTCCTTAGATAAGACCTCAGTAGACAAGCCAGACTTCATTGACTTTTAATCATTCGTTTACATGGCAGTACTGCTTGCTTAGTGGTAACAAATATGTTCAGTAATCAGAGGTAGTGAGTTCGAATCTCTTTTTTCCAGAATATGAAAAGCATGAAAAAGTATTTAAATCACGGTGACAATAATAAATATTTAGTCTCCATTTTTGTTGGAGGTGCGTTCAGATGATTTTTGCCTTGAACCGTTTCTTTTTAGTCTCCCTAGCCTCCCAGCTGGAGTTTCCCTTGATTTGCATAAAATTTAATTTCAATCGTCGTAAAAAATTTGGCGCCCAACGCACAAAACAAATATTTCAAAAATTTGAGATTCGAACTCACTTCCTTTGAATACTGTACTGGCATGTTACCACTGAGCTAACAAAGCTCTATAAAAATTGTTCTACTGGATCTTTATTTAAGTCAAATAGTTGCCATAGAGAGTCCTGGCTACAGGCGGTTCACAGAACGCGTTCCAAACTTTGAAGAGAACGGCACGAAAAAGTGACGTTTTGTTTTTGGAACGAAAAGCAATGGTTCCTGCGCAGGGGGTTCAGTTCGTTTTGAAGAATGAGAACGAACGCAGAACGGGTTCCGTTCAAATTGCATGATTGTAAGTGAGATCCGACTTCAAAAAAGGACCTAAATATCACTAAGGTGGTCATAATTAGAGACAGGGTTGCCAGATATTCGATCTTTTAAATTCAATTGGAAGGTATTTTGAATATCTATCCAAAGATAGACCTGAAGATGGATCCGGACGTAGTTTTCGTTCAGATAAGTGAGATCCGGCTTCTGAATGTATATAATTATCACTAAAGTGGTCAGGGTTGCCAAATTTTCAATGTATTGGACCTATTTGATTTTTTTTAATGATATTGAATTTCTTTTAATATGTAACAATAGCAAAAAATATATATATATTTCTCGAGGAAATGGTTTCGTCAACTGTCCAGAAAACATATAAAGAAGAACACAAGTTTATAAATTATTTCAAATATGGATAGGTCCTTTAATAGAAAAAGGTACTTGTTTTTTTCATTATTTTGAAGATTACCAGTCTTTTTGAAAATATTATTTTTTCTTTTTATTCATTTTATGTGAGTTTTTGCATTCTCTCTAATATAAGCAGTAAATTGAAAATGGGTTTTCTGAAATCAATTTCTGTTAAGGGGTTACATACATGTATACAGGCTAAAAAGTCAGACGTTAGTATGTGCACACACTTCAACTTTTATTTAATTCTTTTTTCAAGGCATTAAAATATACATTTTCACCTACTAACAAAACTAGTTTGAAGATATTTGGTTGCATCATTGCCGAGATATAGCAATTTCAAGTTAGCAGTTTCAAAAAACGGGTGCCACGATATCTCAACACTGCTTTGACCAATTCGGCTCAAAATTTTGGTGAAGACTCGTTAAACCGGTCCCGTGTGCATGACGAAGCCCGATTTTCAAAAAGTTTATTTTGAAAAAAGACAAAAATATTTTTGTGTATTTCATATTAAAAAACCGCTAGTTTTTGATTTTTGTATTTTTTTAAAATGCATATTTTAAAAATTCGGCTTCGTCATGCACACGGGATACATCTTAAGTGTCTTCACCTAAAATTTCAGCCAATTTTGTTCATCCCATCTCGAGATTTCGTGGCACCCGTAAATCAACTCGGGGTTTAGAGAAAAACGCCAACAAAGATTGACAGCCCGCTTTGCGCATGGCAAAATTTGAGCTTAAATCGTCTCTTACTCAGTTTAATCATGATATATCTTCTTGAAACTTTCAGGAGTGATTGTAAATCATCTTTTCAGTGGATTTAATAAACCTTCTGTGATACGAAATTTTTTGATTTTCTACATGTATGTAACCCCTTAAATTTCACATTGTTTGAAACATAATCAGTTTTTAAATATTTTTGTTCTAGTTAAAAAAAATCCGTACCTAATTTTTTTAAGAAAGAATTCTCGTGAGTTGTCAAATTCTTTCAAATAAGCAACTAGTGAAAAAATGGGAGAGTTTCTATGAGCGTTGGGAATGTTTTAATTATGATCTATTGAAGCTTGTTTTTCTAAGAATTTTTGTTCAATTTGAAAATTAAATGGAATCTGGTCTTTTACCTGAGCAGCTTTCTGAAAAAAAAAATTGCTAGGGCATTAATTCGTTTTTCTTTCTTTTCTTTTCTCTTCTTCTTGACGGCATTATTCACATACATTTCTGGGAGTACTTGCATCTAATATTTAGCTTTCATAGAACATTTTTGTGAATATTTGTTTTCTTTCAAACAAACAAAAAAATTACATTCATTTTATTTCTCCAAAGATTTTTTTACAAATAAATAAATTTTGTTAAATTTTTAATTCCATGCAATACAAGCTGGCAGTGAAAAATATTTTTAAAAATGCTTAAAATTTTCGTAAATAATTGCAAGAGTAGAAAAAAAATCAGGCTGTGGCTCAAAAGATGCATTTTAAATTCAAGATTAACAATGTTCCCTGTGATTTCTTATCAGACCCATAGTTGCCAATATATCGTCAGATTAAAAATATAGTATTATACTTAAAAAAAATTACCCAAAATTCGAAATTTGTAAAAAGATTTAAAAGTAATTTGATTTGAAATGCATATATTAATAATTACTGTCGATTTAACTTTTTTTATTAAAAATTAAATTTCATTCAATAACAAGTTTATAGCCATAACTTTCAAATAGTTATAACATGTTAAAAAATTAGTAAAAATTATAGTATTTTGCTTGCAGATTTAATGTTTTTGGAAAGCCATGAGTTTCAAAACTGGGTATTTGTTTTTAAACATCGTGTATTCATCCAATTTGGCTCGATCGAAAAGGTTATTTGTGGTCACATTTCGTAGGCACGACCGTAGACCAATGACTGTGCTATTTTTATCAAAATCATCAAAATCGAAAAGTCGTCAAGTCGACATGATCGTGCTGTATTATCTCCCGTTATTTTTTTTGCCAAATTGAGATAAGAATCTAAATTGCTGTTCATCGAGTTTTTTTACATAAAAAACTAAATCAATCCTTTGTTTTAAATAATTGAATGTAAAATATATTAATTGTTTTTATTTTAAATTTTATATAAAGTGATGTAATTTCTCAAAATAGAGCCTAATCGTCTACGCACGACATGAGCACCCACGCGGGTGAGTTGTTCTAAATTAGCTACAGCTTCATAACCACGTTCGTTACGTGTGGCTAAACTCTCGTCAAAAAAATCCCAGAGTTTTATCTGAAAACATCACGGATGATCACACAACCAACCCCCTTCCCTTATCAAGTCTCCTGAATGTCGTCGGTCGTTCCCACCCATGCAAAACCATGTGTAATCTCACCCTCTTTTCCACGGGGAACGAGAGAGTGCGAGGATGAAAATTTATGGAGTGGGTTTCCATCAACCCAACCCGCCGTCGCACCTTCCCCTCGTCCTTCTTTTTCACCTTTTCCTTGGTCATGCAAGGAGAAAAATGGGGTTCAGAAGGGGTTGAACATTACCTATTCACTCTCCCACATGACCTCCCCTCTCGATGTCATGGGGAGAGGTATCATGACGTATGACGAGCAGAAGACGAGCACCATTTTTCAAATTATTATTCTTATCTTCCGTCGTCGTCGGCACTGGTGGTTTGCATGGGGGGTTACAGTCTGTTAAGTGCTTGAATCATTTTTGAGACACACTTTATATTCAATGGAGAGGGCAGGGCCATGAGTCAGCTGGAATGTGGAGTTCTGAATTTGCATGATGTAATCAGGTTTGGGTGATTTTGGGAGATTCAATATTCAAAATCTTTTATAATGTTTTTGGTTTCTTCGGCAAAGTTGTAGATTTTGATGAAAACTAGTCAGAAGAAAAATACCATCCCGGGCAGACGGTAATAACAAAATTCATGCTATTTCAATAACAAATACTGTTAAAATAACAGAAAGTGTTATGGAATCTTCTTCAAAAATCCATTTTTGCATAAGAGTTTAATAACAGTTTATGTTATTATAACAAAATTTGTTATTAGTTTGATATTGGCTGAAAGCCAAAAAAAACTTGGAAATAAAATTTTTTGTTATGGAAGAATACCGCCAACTATTATTGGGATGATCGGATTAGTTGTTAAAATAACAAAAAATAATAACAAAGATTTGTTCGAAGAATAACTAAAAATGATATTGGTCTGTTATTACAATAACATTCCAATAACAAAAAAATCATAACGCCGAATAACGAATCTTGTTATAAATAACATAATATGTTTTTGGCCTAGTATTTTCAAATATCAAAAAAAGTAATTCAGATGACTGTTTTGCCCAATGAGGCAATCCCGTTAAAATTTTCATTGAGGTTAAATTACCAAAACAGCAACAACTAAAAAAGAAACTGTGTTGAACTTCCAACCCCAACCTGGTTTTATATTTGGGTTGTCCACCATGAATCATTATAATTTCATCTAATATCTCATTTCATGAATCGTAACCGTTCCACTAAACTCCCAGCAATTATTTCTTTCTATTGCTGCTAACTCTAATCAACCACCATCTGCGGCCACACCAAATGTTCCCATAAACATTCCCAACACTAACCGAAACATTAGTTGCAGCTCTCCGCACAAGTTTGCCTGCTGGCATAAAAATAGCCAAACCGTTGCTGTTATTGAAGACACAATTTTGTGATGGAGGCGGGAGTTTTGCCACACCTGGTCGGTCGGCGTGGCTCAAATTGAATAAGTTGGCTATCTATTAAACCAGCATAAAGATTGTACCTCCTCCCCCAACCCTCCCCCTCGTAATGTGTTTAGCAGCATTGCACTGCACAAAGTTTCATATCCTGACAGCAAGCACCGGATATAACCCGAGGATTCCCCGGGTTTAGGAAGAACAAAGTTACGGGAGGGCGAGGGAATGTCAGGGAACAGGTAGTTTACGACTTCTTCCCATTCCCGCCCCACCAAAGAATGGAGCTCGCTCTCTATATTGGCCCCAAAAAGGACACGTTCCAGATATTAATTCTCAGCTCACGAGCAGGATATAAAGTAGATAAGTGTGGCGGGAAGTGGACATTCGGTGCACCTGTTTGCCAACCGCATAAGATGATTCCAAATACACCAGAGGAGAAAGAGTTCTAGATTGTGTGTCGAATCATGTGCAGGTGCTTTCAACAGCAAAATTGTTCAGCAAATGCCACAATCTGGCAAACTGAATAAAAAAAACAGTCGCAAGTGAGTTTAATCTACCTTTGCAGAAGACTATATCAACCTGCTCGATATTGCACAAGGCCAGGTAAGAAAAAACGCCGGACATTTCAATAACAGACATTGACTTTACCATCAAGCAAATTAGTTTTCTATCCACCCCCTCGAAAGATAAGCGCCAGAAACATCAAAGTGGAGACCTGTCGAAATTTTTAATTTAATTCCTCCAAACAACACACTTCCTGTCCTGTCCTCAAAGATCCCCCGGGATCAGAAGCCCCCGTGAATGGTTCAATTTGTGTGCGTCCTTAATCTTGGAAAGGTAAGGCAGCCCTCCATTTTGGGGTATTTCAATATGTACTACTAGGTTCGGATCACCGAAAGGTCCTGTTTCGAAAAGGTTTTTTTTTCTTGTGTCGATCCTTTATAAAAAGCGAATGAAGATTGAGAGCAGGCCCGTAGCCCAATTTTTTTGGAAAACAGAAAAAAAAATTCATTTCAGGAGTGCCTGTTTTGGGTGATTGGTGGTTGACCAGAAAATGTTGATTGGTTTAGGTTAGTATTCGAGCGTAAAAAATTGAACTGTCAAATTGGAGAGTCGTTGAAAGTGTGTACTTGTGTCGTGGAGGTTTTTTATATGCCATTGATGCATTTTCATTGCACTTCATTGCAAAAACGATAAGTATTTTTTTAATGATCAAATGTTTATTATTATTGATCCCATTCTGATCTTACAATCTCGAATGAATTTTTAAAAGTTGATCGACTAAACTTTTAATGTTTTTCAAAAATCTATTTTTTACCAAAAAAATCTAAGTCAAAGTTTGACACTATCCTAAAAGAAGGCACAACATATTTAAATATTTTAAATTGCGCTTAGAGGGTTAAGCACACATTCTTTTTATGGATTTTGTTTTATTTTTGTCGTGTTCATGAGGTACAGTATGTAAAAAAAGTATTTACACCCCTTGGGCACTATGCACTTATTGTGATGAAACATCTAAACAATTTAATGTTGACAGAAACCAAGTACTACGTTTTGTTCAGATACTCATGCCAGACATTTTGCTACTAAAAGCTCATGAAAAGATGATTTCTATAAAAAGTTATATAACAAATACTATTACGAAAATAAAAAAGGTGCAAAAAACTTTGTACACCTTTCGAAAAATTAACATAAATAATGTTATTTGTTGACAAATCACCATAAATCCAGTCTCCCAACTCCAAATAGGCATCCTTGACTGATTAAAAAAATAATTTGGATTGAATATAAAGTTTACTAACTACTTAGTATAAAAGTTTATATAACTCTGGAAATTCTATATAAAACTTATCTAAACTTAATTTTGCAAACTTTTAATTCAACTAAATGTCAATATATTACCATAGAATTGCTAAATAAACATTTTGGAGTGGGTATAATACCGTTTTGGGGGTATTTGTATCGATAGAATAGATTTTTCGTTGGAATTTCGTACCAACCCGGAATTACGTCGTCGGAAAATCCGCCGGCATCTGAACCGGTCCACAATTCACAAGTCAACTTATGTGGCATCAGAAAGGGCATAAAATTTCCGATCTTTTGATACCCATACATCCAGGTTTTCTATAAAACCCACGTTTTTAAATACCTAAGCAAAAACGTTGTTATGGTTTCGTTTGAGCAACCTGCCAAAAATGTATGGTATTTCGTAATTTTTGTTCTCGTGGATCAAACTAACTTTTTGCCCAGGTATTTAAAAACGTAAAATTTCGTGTTTTTTCTAACTTTGCAGGGTTATTTTTTAGAAAACAAAAATGTTCTACAAAATTGTAGAGCAGACAATTACAAAAATTTTGATACATAAACATAAGATGTTTGCTTATAAACATCACGAGTTATCGCGATTTTACGCAAAAAAGTTTTGAAAAAGTTGGTCTTCGTCGATCACGGCCGTTCATCGTCACCTGCGACAGACACGGACGACGAAACAAAGAGAAACGCAAAAAGTAACTTTTTCTTTTTTTTTTGTTTAATCGCGATAACTCGTGATGTTTATAAGCAAACCCCTTATGTTTATATATCAATTTTTTTGTAATTGTCTGCTCTACAACTTTGTAGAACATTATAACACTCTAAAAAATAACCCTGCCAAGGTAGAAAAAACACGAAATTTTAAAATGAAAAATTTTGTTCTAAATGAAAAAATGACCCTTCTGGGTCAATGTAGATTTGAAAAGAACATTAAATTTCCCTTAAAATGACATGTTCCAAAAAATTTACGGTCGAGTACCGGAAAATTAAAGAGTTTTTAAAACTTTTTTAGTGTTTTTTTCGATGAAAAAAAGTTTAATCGGAATTCTGAGTACGCCAACAAATCGAGCGTCTAATTTTACATAAAAGTCCCTTTGACACCAAATTTCTATCTCATCACCGTTTCTGGCTGCCAATTATTGAAAAACACCTCTTTTTTCGCATGTTCAAAAAAAAAGGGGTCGTACCGCCCCTCCTTCACGAGATATCAAAAAACGGACCTCGGATTCATGATCAGGGACAAAAGTTACCCCTTAGGACAAAGTTTCACGCAAATCGAAGAGGGGTCGGGGCAACTGCTGTATGAGTTGGCAGAGAATTACCCACTTCACATATCTTATCACTTAAATTTCCAAGCACGCAAAATGGATGAAAATTTAAATTGGATTTCCATGTCTGGATGTTTAGGTGTCAACTGTAAGCTTAATTTAAATTGAATCTGCAACTGAGATGAATCGGGGATTCGGTTTGAAACTAGTATCAAAACTTTTTTAGAAAAAAATAGTGGCTTATCTCTCTGAAAAAAAATATTTTCAAAATTTGAAAATCAGGCTCAACTTTTGAAAAGATTCGTAATTTTGGTTTTAAAAATATGGCTCGATGATGTAAAAAGCTTTCAAATTATTCAAAAATCAGATTCCTGAGATCTTTTATTTTTGTTTTTGTAATCAAAATTGTTTTCGAAACAAAAACCGAAACATAATTAATTTCAAATAATCGATTTTGCATTCGAAATGTGTTAAGGCTGATACAAATTTCATTTAAAGTTGTTGTACCTCGACTCTGGTCAAAGTCGAGGGGGAGAGAGGAGGCTAAATAACTAAATTGCAATTTCCAAGCCTAACCTTCAAAATTATAATTCAAAATTTAATTAAACGCCTTATAAAACAGTACAGTTATGCTAATACCAAAATAATTGTAATGAATTTATGAAAGAACATTTTTCCTAAACTTGTTTGTCTTTTTCCAATAAAAATAACAATGTTAAAGATTTGCAAATAGTCAGCTAACAGTGCTCTAACTGATTCAAAGTGCGAAAATAAAAGTTATAAAATGTATTAAAATAAGTTTTCAATCAATTGTACAAGTTTTTTCCATCAGTGATAATGTTGCTCAAATCATAAAAATATTATTTTCGTAAGAATCAAACTTGACAAAAATACATTGTTGATTGGATTAGTATCAAGCACTTTTGAGTATAATATCGAATTAATTTCGTTTGTTGTATTACTTATTACGCTTATATTATTTACCACTGTGTAACAATTTTTGTAAAGTGAGTCCCATAAAAAAAATGCAGATCAGTCCCGCTCTTTAATTATATGATCTAAATTCACCACTCTGACTTATTACCGTAATAATTTAAGAGCGAGTCCACGAGCAAAGCATACCCATCTCGCATCGACCTCACCAATCTGCCTGAAATTTTCAGGGGTTGTTTGTACATATAAAACTAGCATCTGGCCAAAATATGAGCACTCTAGGTCAACGGGACGTGGGGCAAATCGGGACACAAAGTTTGAAGGTTCAAAATTCAAAATGCATCTGAAAGGGCTTAAAAAATGCAACAAAATGCTGGGTAGAGCATCCCAATTGGTTGAATCTAAAAGGAGTTATTGGCATTTTAGTGAAAAAATAGCATAATTTTCAAACTCAAATAAAAAAGTGTTCCATCCAGATATCAACTCGGTTCGACATGCAGCTTGTAGGGGACATCTGGGACTACCATCTGAGACTGAGAACGCTTTGGGTAAGGCAGTTTAACATATTAAATAGACACTTTTACTTTTAGTGAATTTTTGTTTGTAATTTTTTGCTCGGGAGACCCCTTAGATCCCATTTTCTGGTGATAATTTTATCATATGGGTCATTCCATCTGAAGCGGAACAGCATTTGAAAATTACCATCTCCGATTCTGCTCAAATTTGGCAGAGCTGTTGAGACTATCAAAACATGCAAAAATCCCGAATTTCATCAAAATCGGACCACCCCCTCCATTTTTGTACCCTCCCAAAAAATCGACTTTTTGGCGATTTTTGAGGAAAACACCTATCTTTGAACGACGATAGCTCAGGAACCACAAATCTTAGAGGGTCGGTCTTAGACTCAAATTTGAAGGAAATTGGACGTAGAATCCATTTCTGTGATCAAAATTTTGATTAATTATTTTTTTCTACCTGTATTGCGCAATTGAAAACTTTAAATGGCCGTATCTCAAAACAGCCCTATTTATTTTTTTAATTTGACATCACCATCGTGTTCCCCGGCCAATTTTACATAAGAATCACTTATCGACAAAAAGGAATATGTTTCGTTCCAGAGATATCGATTTTTAAAGTTTTGAGTATTTGAGATTACCTACATCAGCTACACTCGCCGCATCTGCTAGAAGCACACAGTCGTGCTGATGAATAATTACTACCTGGTGTTATTGGAGATGAATTATTTTTATAATTTTATGCGATTTTGAAATAACTAATACAATCAATTTTTTGTTTAAGGAATATTTATTGGATTATTTTTAATGCACTGTTTTTACTGATCTCAGTGTCATTGAACCATATTTAGTAAAGTCGAACTTTTGACGTTTATTTGCAAATGCTACAGAGTTTTTACAACACAATTTTCGAAAATTCATCATTCTTCTATTATTTTTATCTTTTTCCTGCTACTTCACCTTATCAAATTATTTCTTTTATTTCTTCTTTTATTTGAACTAGAATAAATGTAGTGCTGGATGTAGCAGATGAAATAATGTTCATGGGCTCTAAGGTTTTTGCCATGTGCAGTAGCAAAATAGTGCCATTCAGCAAAAACCCCCAAAATCTGCCTTACGATTATTTGAATCATATTCAATTCTTGTTTTCCAAGAATTCGAAATGATTAACATACAAAAAAAAGATTATTGTTCGGCCGGTGTCGAAATCAACACTACTGAATTTGATCTTTATCAGATAATAAATCAGATCAAAATTCGTGATTTTCTTACATTTTTTAGTTTTATACGTTTCGGAAACCCTCCTCCTTAATCGTTCTTCGCGAGTATGCAACATATCAATGAGTTTTTTTTTTTCATATTTTTTAACCAGATAATGTATTGTAGACATTGTCTCAAGTGTTACTACAAGACCAATTGCAATTTTCTGCTAGCTTTACGGGAATTCCATTCTGCCCTGTATTGCGTGTCGTTCTTGTTCTGTCCTGTAGGCTAGCACACAAATTCACCGTACACTAATATTTCTAAAGCGGTATAAAATAAATTTCAGATAAATTTGCTAAAGATTATTTATGAAATCTTATTTCAATAAATTGTCAGGTAGTAATTATTTAACAGCGCGCCTGTGTGCTTCTAACAGATGCGGCGAGTGTAGCTGATGTATGTAATCTCAAATACTTAAAACCAGTGTTGGTATTTATCGCGCTCTCGCGAGAAAAATTTCTCTCTCTCGAGTTCTCGCCGCGAGTCTCGAGCTGCCGAGAGAAACTCACCGATTTCCCGTGCTCTCCTCCGTTCGCGAACGGGCTTTCTCGCGAGCCAGAATTGCCCGTTCGCGAGAAGTTGAACGTGTCAGAAACGAAAAAAAAACAACACAACGATTGAAGTTACACCTCTATTCCATCGCCTGGTTCGTATTCAGAAGCCAAATAAACAAATTGCTAGCTTTGGACGAACGGCTAGCACGAGGCGCTCGCGAGCGCTCGCGGCGAGAGCGAGAACGCGAACGAAAATGCGAGCGCGAGCGAGAAGAGAAAAGTAATACAAGTTCTCTTCCTCGATCGCGAGTGAGAAATGCTTTCCTTCTTCCTCGATCGCGAGTGAGAAATGCTTTCCTTCTTCTCGCTCGAATTCCAACACTGCTTAAAACTTTAAAAATCGATATCTCTGGAACGAAACATATTCCTTTCTGTCGATAGGTGATTCTTATGAAAAATTGGACGGAGAATACGATGGCTAGGTCAAATTTAAAAAATAAATAGGGCTGTTTTGAGATACGGCCATTTAAACTTTTCAATTGCGCAATACAGGTAGAAAAAAATATTTTAATCTAAATTTTGATCACGGAAATGGACGTCCAATTTCCTTCAAATTTGAGTCTAAGACCGACCCTCTAAGATTTGTGGTTCCTGAGCTATCGCCGTTCAAAGATAGGTGTTTTCCTCAAAAATCACCAAAAAGTCGATTTTTTGGGAGGGTACAAAAATGGAGGGGGTGGTCCGATTTTGATGAAATTCGGGATTTTTGCATGTTTTGATAGTCTCAACAGCTCTGCCAAATTTGAGCAGAATCGGAGATGGTAATTTTCAAATTTGCATTATTTCTTGCACACTTCAGGTGGAATGACCCATATTCGTGTTCCTGAGACAATTTCACAATAGAAACATGCATAAAAATGTTTATTTTCATCCATTTTAACCCTTTAAAATATGAAATTAAAAAAATCTTCAATTCACATTTACTGAAAATCAAGTTCGTTTCCAAGGATACTAAATGACACCAGAAAAAAAGCAGCTTCTTATTTTTTTTAACTTTCATTTTTTAAAGGGTTAAAATGGATGGAAATAAACATTTTTGTGTATGTTTCTATTGTGAAATTGTCGCAGGAACACGAATATTATTAAAATTATCACCGGAAAATTTTATCTAAACCAAAAAGAAAATTTTTCAACCAAAAAATTCACAAAAAGTCAAAGTGTCTATTTAATATGTTAAACTGCCTTAAAAAGTTCTCAGTCTCAGATGGTAGTCCCAGATGTCCCCTACAAGCTGCAGGTCGAACCGAGTTGATATCTGGATGGAACACTTTTTTATTTGAGTTTAAAAATTATTCTATTTTTCACTAAAATGCCAATAACTTCCTTTAGATTTAACCAATTGGGATGTTTCTTCCTACATTTTGTTGCATTTTTTAAGCCCTTTCAGATGCATTTTGAATTTTGAAATTTAATTGAATTTTGCCTAAGTAATAGCCTTTTTAAGATTTTTGACGTTTTTCAACCTTCAAACTTTGTGTCCCGATTTGTCCCACTTCCCGTTGACCTAGAGTGCTCATATTTTGGCCAGATGCTAGTTTTATATATACAAACAACTCCTGAAAATTTCAGGCAGATTGGTGAAGTCAAACGACGTCCCATGCAAAGGGGTATGCCCTTTTCGTGGACTCGCTCTTAAGGCAAGATTTACACAATTTTATTTTTCCATTTAAAGTATATCCAAATCAGGAGGTCAATTTTCCGTATCATTTTGTAATTAAATTCATTTTTCTATTCATTTGTAACTGTTTTAAGCTTGAAAACAAAGATTTACATGATTACCATAAATTAGTAATAATCCAGCTTACAATCGGTATGAGGACATATTTTTTTTATTGGATTTTTTTTGCTGCGCTTTGGATTTTGAATCAATCACATTGTTATTCAATTTGATTCAGATTCAATTAATGTCCTATATTAAATTTTCAATATTTATTTATTTTTTATATAACTAGAAAAATAAAAAATAAATACGGATTTGAAAAAAAAGAAAACATGGAAATTTACATCGAGTCAACATTAAATTTAGATAAGTATAGAATATTTGTCTTTTGCAAAACTATTTTTTTTATTTCTACCTCCATTTATATACAAAATAGGGACAGTAGATTTTCCAGCATTTTATAAAAATATTTTTGTTCTTTGCAAGGTTTAACTGAAATCAATAAAAAAAATATCACAATGTTGTGCAAAATATGGCATTTTTAACATAAGTAAACAAGAGAAACTCAGTAAAAGACAGTATTAACCTTTTCGAAAAAAATATTTGCAATTAAACGGTGAACGTTGTCGAAATGTTTGTAAAGAACTTTTGATTGCAAACTATATTTTAAATCGCTGTGAATTTTGACCAGCTTGTTTAATTGCTCAGACAAACTTTCAATTTAAAAAAATCTATAGGTGCCTCAAATATATATTTAAAAACAAACTGATTTTTTTGTGCAAAGTTTTGTTACACTGAGTACATTTTCTAGAATCGACATTTACTGCTAGGAATCCACTTGATTTAAACTATGTTTGATAGGGTTTCGTCTTGGACTATAGTTCCCTTCCAGCTTCACCAGCAAGATCTCTTTCAAAAAACTTTATTCCTTTCACAAAAGCGATTGCAACCCGCGCTTCACAAACTTGTGCGTCGGTTAAAGGGAAAACGCACACACACATCAACCCACACCCACCCAGCAACTACAACTACCAGGACCGGAGACAGACAACCATTAAAAGCGGATAATGGCGCAAAGTTAAACAAAGGATTTGCAACTTTTGCATTATGATTATTGTTATGCAGCGCGTCGCGTCTCCCCGTGGGTGGTCCCCAGGGTGGATGGATGGGTGGATGAGTGGGTGGTAAAACAATGCAAGACAATTCGCATTCACACCCCCTCCCTCTTCGTCACGAGGCCACCCGAAAAGTGGCAACTCAGTTGGAGGTCTTTGCTTTTGTGCGAGAAGCGCTTTTCCAGGAATTTCCCGGGCTTTTGAGAAGCTTCATGAGAGTGAAAGAGGGGGAGAAAAAAAGAGTCATAAGTGTAAATTGTTGCTTTGAAAGGAAAGTGAACTTGTATTAGTTTAGGAGAAGGGGGTGGCATTTTAGGAATGCTTTTTCGCGCACAGTGTGTGATAAGAGATAAAGCGCGACTCAAGCCGTTTTGCTTTTGTTTCCATTAGAGAAAGTTGTTTAGAGTGTGTGTTAACGGAACGTGTAAGCATGTTTTACGGTGTTTCTCTAGCATTCATTATCATCTTCATCTCTTCATTAGTGGAAACTTTTCCAGCTTTGATAATTCAAAAACGAAACTTGCAGACATTCTTGTCAATATCTCATGATTGAAATCTAATTTTGGGTAACTGTGAAGGTCAAAAGCTGAGACAGTGAAAGTTGCCCAGAATCAACATGCGACAAGATAGCACGATCACGACGATATTTACTTTTTGGTAATGACGTTGAGATTAGTAAAACTCCAAAACATGTGCTGGAAAAACTCAAATGAATATTGAAAAGTATTTTTCAGTACTGTATTTTTTTGCGGTGGAAAGTATCCAACAAATTAACAAGCAGTGAAAAAAAAATTAAAATCATTCGCAAAATTCAAACCCACACAAATTCAACAAAAAACGAACAAATTGTGGCGGAATACCCATAGAAAGGACCAAATCAACAGCACTTGGTGCGTTACCCAAGTTAATTTCCGATGACACGGTCTGGCTGCCACTGGCAGGTATATTTAAAATTCATAATCAAACAAAAGCTTGCCTCCTCACCCCGGAAGCATGCCCTCGAGAGGCGGCTATACATTGTTGACCCGTTACGGTAGAGAGATTTTCAAAGTGGTCTGGAGGGAGAAAAGTGACAGAAATTTCCGTTTTTGAGGTGGCTACAAGAAAGCTAAATTTCCAATAAAAAAAATGATGTATTTTAAAAATTTTAATTGGATCGTTGCAAATTCACAGGAAAAAAATGTTGAATTTTGGAAGGTTGAAAATTTCGAAAAGGTTGGAAAATGTGTAAAAATGTGAACTTGATGAAAATTTACCATTTCCTAATGTTTTACTACACTTTTTTTAATAAAATAGGCCATCATTCCTTTAAGAATATTACCATCAGTTTTTCTGTGTATGTTTCGAGGTTTATGTCCCGCAACTCTCACCAAATTTGAGGGGGGCAGGAGCAGTGTTGGATAAAAAAAATCACAAAAAATCTCTGTTCAAAATTAATAAAAACATGCTAAATATAATTTTTCATACAGGAAATTTTTTCAAAATATTTTTTCGAAAAGATCGGAAAATTTCAGGAATGTTTTATGTTTTAACATTGAAAATCTGACCATTAATTGCTGAGATATCGACATTACAAAATTGTGGGTTGTTTGGGTGAGACTTAGAAAAAATCAATTTTCCTGTTTCTTTTTCTTAAAGCCGCTGTATCTCAGCAACCTGAGGTCCAAACTTCAATGTCTTATAGACAAATTGATAGCAAATTTTCTGAACTTTTCAAATAATATATTTTTAGAAATGGTCACTCATGGTCACTACTTTCAAAAATCGAAAAACTGCAAGTATTTCGCTAAAATCAAACTTTCGGTGGCTATATCTTGAAAACAGAGCCCTTTATCAAAAAACTGTAAAGTACTTTTCGATTGCAAATTCAACTTTACATTAAAAATAACGTCAAATTTGTTTTTGAATAAAATTTAATTTTTTTCCAAAAATCACTATTTTTCAGATTTTTTGACCATGTTTCTCTATGGCTCAAAAGTTGCGGGTTTTTTGTCCCCTAAAACATATCAAAAAATCTCGAAAATCATTTTTTTTTTTTGAGAAATTGAGTTTTTGTGAAAAAAAAATTAATAAAAATCTGTATTTTTTTTCGCGTGTACCTATTTATTTCTTAGTAGTCCTCAACAATACCTACTACTTTGCCGAAGACACAAAATTGATCAGAAAATTCACTCAAAAGTTATAGCTGTTTGAACATTTATGTACCATTTTTGTATGGAAAGCAGCCAAAATTGTATGGAGACTTGTACTGGTGAACCAATGACACAAAATAGCTTCTTTGGTCATAGGGAAGGCCCCCACAAAGTTTGAGCCAAATCAAAAAATACAAAAAAAAAACAAAAGTGGTCGAAATAGTCCGATTTCGTAGAGAGTTGCTCAGCGAATAAAAGAAAAGGAAGCCCGAATAAATCAGTGTGCCTAACCCCTAATTCCCCACACAGCAAAAATTATTTGTGGTATAGTGAACTGTATCACAAATAGTATACACTAATGCGAAATTAGTTGCTAGGCACACCGATTTTATTAGGGAACAAGAAAACTGAAGCTTTTTTTTTAAGTCTAATCCAAACATTTCCAAGTTTCTGATGCCTCAGCAACTAACGGTCCAATTTTCAATGTTGAAAAATAAAACATTTGTACAATTTCATGCCCATTCAAAATATATTTTTTTTAAATTTTGGAATCAATTTCAAACACATTTCAAATATTCAAAATAACGCCCATTTGAAATGTTGAAATGTTAATTCCAGATAAAAATCCGCGTACCTTTTTTTCTGAATAGTCCTCTTCAATACCTACAACTTTGCCGAAGACACCAAATCTGGATCTGGAAATTCCTTCAAAAGTTACAGAGTTTCAAATATTTACGTAGCGTTTTTGTATGAACGAAGTTGACTTTATAGCTGTCGGCCACCATTGCAAGTACCAACCACTAGTGTCTTCCTTTTTATCTGCAAGGACTTCGCCGCCCTGGGCTCCTAAGTGTATGAAAGTATGGCACGGAGCGACGGCGCCGAATACCCATATTTACACAAAGAATTTTAGATTTAGGATTGTGAACCCAGTGCGCGGTCCGATTGATCCACACGGGCGGGACGTATGAACAGCTGCCAAAATTGTATGAAGACTTGTAACGGTGAACCAATGACACAAAATGGCTGCTTCATAATTCAAAAAGAATTGCACAACTTTTAATTTTTTTTTTTTTTGGTTTGGCCCTGGTTTGGTAGTATGGAAAAAAACTGCTTTGAAAAAGAGTTTCTCGAGAATTGTTGATTAAAAAACCGGATTTACTTCGATAGTCAGTGTATTGCTAACAAATGTCAGCCTAAAATTGTGCAAATGAATTAAAATTTATTTATTTAATTATATTTATTACATTTCCATTAAATGTTAATAAATTTAAGTTAATTAAATGAAAAGTTTCATGCATTAGAAAAGTATTTTAATAAAAATTTTGATATATTGTTGTCAAAATTCATGCTTCCCCACGAATTTGAAAAGCGCATACAATTTTGATGGTTTGTGTTATAAATCACAACTTATACGTTGCTTTTAAGCTTTATTATTTCATGTTCCCAAATTTGATCCAATAAGTTCTTCAATTGTCTTCAAATCAAAGTCTCAGCTGTTTTTGTTTTATTTTTACATTGCAACGAAATAAATTGCAATGACATGATATTTTTTCAGCAAACTGATACCGATTACGCATAATTTTAATTAGGTAACAAATCTCTTGTTATGACCAAACATTTCAAAGGTCTTATCCAACGTGCAGTAATTGAGCTTAATGTCATGCAAAACACACCG
>NC_068938.1:44233004-44294794 GCF_016801865.2 Culex pipiens pallens
GACTTGAACGAGTACGTGCAAGTTGTACAGGTCAAAAAGAAGATCATTGAAGGTGGTACAAATCTCATTCATAACAAGCATGGTTGATTGCGTGAAACTATAAGTCAGGAATATAATTCTCACTGTTACTGAAGCACCTACGAGGCATTTTAGAATTAAAAACGATACTTAATCCACCTTTAGGTAGTTGGTGCCTTCCTCACATTCATAAAGTCAATACATTCAGTAAAAATAGCAACATTCCCTTAACATGTTTAACAAATCAATTTTATTACTGATTTCTTTTGATAGGGTTCGCAGACCTTCAATTTTTCTGGCTCATCGGCAAGGTCTGATAAAAAAAAACCTATCCAACGAAAGTTCACATGGAAGATTCAGACAATATTGTTATCACAATATCTCAGATCCGGCCTCCAGAAAGTATAAAATAACACTTAAGTGCTAATAACTTTTGATAGGGTTGTCAGATCCTTGATGTTTTAGGCTCATTTGAAAGGTCTTTTGATTATCTAACTAACGATGGGTCGCATGATGGACCCGGACATAATTTTTACTGAAATATCTGAGATCCGGCCTCCAAAAAGTGTATAAATAACACTTAAGTGCTAATAACTTTTGATAGGGTTGTCAGATCTTCAATGTTTTGGGCTCATTGGAAAGGTCTTTTTAATACCTTTCTGAAAATGTATAACATGATAGGGTTTCTTGCAAAAACCACCCTTTTTACAATCTTCCGGACATACGCCAAAATCGTTTTTTTAGCATAACCTTTGGAAGTACTTAACTAAACTTGCTGATTTTAAATAGAGACCTATGGGACCCCAAGACGGATCGAATGAGACTAATACGGTAAAAATCCGTTCATCCAGTCCGGAGATAATCGAGTGACAATTTTTTTGTCCACCCACCTACACACATCCACACAGACATTTGCTCAGAACATGATTCTGAGTCGATAGGTATACGTGAAGGTTGGTCTACGAGGTCGAATTAAGAAGTTCATTTTTCGAGTGATTTTATAGCCTTTCCTCAGTAAGGTGAGAAAGGCAAAAAGATCGCCGATTTTCCAGAATAACAATTTTTTGCTCAATCTGGTAAATAGTATCGATGAAACGATCCAGCTTTCTAAAGTTCAAGCAGTTGTGAATCACCACCACAAATGAGTACAATTTCCCAGTGAAGAAACTGAGTTAATATTACAAAAGATGTAATTTTATCGAACGTTTCGTTAAGTGTCTGTGCATATCGAACCACGATCTGGTGGACTTCGCTACTTGCTAACAGAGTATGCAATAGAAGTGCATACAAAGTGTATCCGTAGCGTGAAAAGTTTTCATATTTAGTGGATTTAGTTAGAACTGTTGGAAGTGGAGCTACCCCAGTGAGGCTAAGTAGCACCAGAAGGTGCCTTTGCAGAGACAACAATTTCATAACTGGTGGTGGTGTTTCAGGTGTTATTTTTTTATTGCCATGCAAATTTTAATTCTTCTAATTGTTAGTTAGGGACCATCCACAAACCACGTGGACACTTTTTTGGAAACCCCCCCCCCCCCCCTCGTGGACAATTGTCCATACAAAAAAAAAACTTGTATGGAGCATGGACAATCGTGGTTTATGGATGGTCCCTTAAAGGTTGCTAATGAATCGTTTAATGTTGATTGACTTCAGATGCAAGATGGTAGCATTTTTTACACTAATTTACTCTCTGAATTTATCCATTTTCATCATTTTCTCAGAAAAATCCCCATAATCAGGTAACAAAATATGAAAATTTTTCATTGAAATATTAAAACATAATTATGAATACTCAAAACATGAACAATATTTTTTTTGAAAAAAATGCAACGACAATTTGATAAATTGCGAGCTACTTACCAAAATATCCCTCAGCGTTGTGCAATTTCTACACAACATCGCACAGTAAACTACCGCCGGCCCCCACCAAATAACCATAAAGGTGCAGTGAACCGTCGGATTCACCACAAACCTATTGTTCGCAAAGATCAGATACGTCGTAACGACTACGTCCGCCAAAGATATAAACAGTTCCAGTATGTACAGCGCTATTCTTTTGGCGTAAACACGATCAGCCAGCCCGATTAAATCCTCCAGCTTTTGACACCGTTCCAAATAATCCCGCACATTACCGCCCCTGATCTCGCCAAACTGCTCCTCCCGTAACATTTGCACGTGCCGTGCGATGCTGTCACTCAGGTGGCAAAAGTAAACCGCAAACACACTCATGCTTATGGTTTTGAACATGTAGGAAAGCCGAACGCCAATCTGCAACGGGTCGCGAGCACCCCACGACATGGTCTGCGAAGATCCCATCAGCAGGTACTGGATGAGAATCAAATCGGTTTGCCGAGTGGCCTTACCGGCTTTTGCGTGGTAGTCCAATCGATACGAACATTCGCGCTCGTACTGGCATAATCCGTTGAGAAACCGCAGCTCGGTGAACCGTTTCCGGTACGACTCGTAGATAATCAGCACAGTTCCAACGACCATGGCGACCGCCTTCATGGCCATTACGGAGCTGAAGCTGTTGTTCTTTACAGCTTCTTTGCTCAGCACCAGCTTGGCGTAGATGTTGAAAAACGTGCTGACTAGCAAGCTGACCAGCGATATTACTAGGCTGAGGCGAAACCTGCGACGACTCATAACGACGCGATCTCCGGCGGACCGGAAACAGGTCAGGTACATGTAGTTGAGAATGAGACGGGGGTGCCGTAAGCTGCCGAAGGTGTCCATTGAGATCTCGTTTTTTTTCGTTTGTTTTTGATAACCAGAACGGAATGCAAATTGATTAAGACTGTTTTTATTTTGTAAAATATGCAAAAAAAAAGTCCACAGAATTAGAAACTACCATTAATATTTAATTTAAATTAATTAAGGCGGTCTAGTATCACATCACGCAAATGTTGTTTGCTTTCGGATAAATTATTGTTTAAATTAGATTTATTATGCTGATAACATCTTTTCTTTCTTTCTTTCTTTCTTTCTTCTGAGGTCTGACAAACCATTTTCGTTCAATTTTACTGAACATAAGTTTACATTTACAAAATAAAAAGAAATTAAATGCGCTCACGTGACCTGGCGAGCCAAAACAGGTAGGCGAAATATACCCATTTTAAGGCTAGTCTGCAGATCGGAAGGAAAGGGGTCAAGAAACAGCTTTACGGACAGCAGAACAAAGGAGAAGGAGCGATTTCTTGGGGCTTTTCTTCACCCTCTCTGACTTGCTTGCGCTGCCGCTGCTTCCCATTTGAAATTTTTCTTGACCGGTTTCTTCCGAAGTGCATACCTTACATTAAGCCTAATAAGCGGTCGTGTTTGAATGATGCTGGATAATCTGGAGTGCTCTATGAAATTTACTAAAACCAATCACATCAACGAGTAGAGCAACTTTTTGGGAACATTTCTTTTTATTTTCACTTTTATTAAAAGTTATTCTTTTCCTTTTGCAGGCATTTAAAAAAAATATTTCTCAAATGTATTCTAACCATACGAGAAGGCATTTTGGGTCTGTTTAGTGCTACCAATTGTGATGAAATTTTAAGCGAACATTCACGAAAAGTAGCATGTATAGAGAAAGTTTCCTGGCATCACTGGCTCACTCCAACATGCGCTGCTTGTGGTGTTGGTGGCCACCCTTTGTTCTTTATTTGCCTTCGCTTCTCGCTCGGTTTTCATCAGCCTTCGATTGGAATGGGTCATCAAAAGTCAAACGTCAAAAGACTTGGCGCGTTTGTTTTTTGATGGCGCTTGCTAGTTATTGTCGTGTTTCTGGACTATTTTTCATGTGAGTGACTAATTAGTGTTGAAAAGAACATGTTGCCGGAAGTTGGAAGGAATTTCATCTTAAGCGCTTTGAAAACGTTAGCGCAAGTGACAAGTTATTGATGGCGACTTTCGTTAAGCAGTTAAGCTCTCATCTTGCGTGTGGATGTGTGTGCCAACAAAATGATGAGAAAAGGTCTCGCAAAATAGAAATTATGATCAAAACTAATAAAATTTGATCTTTTTGGCTAGTAAGTGGCATACATTTGCGTGCTTACTCGAGGCGGTGCTGTTGCAGGTAAGTTTATATCATAAATAGTATTTTTGGAGCTTTAATCGAGCATCAAACTCTCCATATGTCGAAAATAGGAGTTTGATTAAAAAGGGTATACACTCAAACCCCGGTGGTTTGACACCAACTGTTGTCAAACGAACGGGGTCACTTTTTAGTTTGACACCCCTTTTACACGGAGTTCACACACACTACCAAACGTTTGTTTTGATAGTGTGCGTGAGCGCCGTGTAAAAAGTGACAGTTCGTCACTTTTTAGTTTGACTTTGACCAACCAACGGGGTACAAACTGAAAAAGTGTCAAACGAAAAAGTGACCAACCACCGGGGGTTGAGTGTACTTCCCCTAAAGCATAATATCTGTCAATGTTACAGGTACCATACCTGTTTACTGGTTGTCGCTCCAAAGCAGAAAGAGCAGATTTCTGGAGTTTTTTTTTGAAAAGGTTCAATAAACAAAATTTCCAGTTTTTGCTTTTTGGGTGTTTTTTAATACCCTTGGCTCAAGACGGTTTCAAAAACACCCAAAATGCAAAAAATGGAAATTTGGTTTATTGGACCTTTAAAAAAACTCCAGATTTGATCAACGTTGTATGGAACTTTTTTTTGATAAGTTAAATTTTGTTGATGATTTTCATTATTTGTACTTCATTAACATTCAGAAGCATTCTGCTTAAACTAAATTATAAAATCAAAAGTTATTAGTTAAACCAATAGAAATTGTTTGTGAAGAGTGAAATTAAATTTACAAACACTCACTAAATTAGCTTTAGGGAGCGTTCTTTTATAACGTAACGCAAAAATTAGGATTTTTGGACCCAAATACAATTTTAAAAAAAAAAAATGTATGGAGCGTAACACGGCCATCGCCCCCCCCCCTTCCTCCAACTTCGTTACGTAATAAAAGAACGCTTCCTTAGATGTATCGATTAAGTGAAATATTACTTTTGTTTGTCGATGTCGCACAGAAGATTTCGGTGCTCACTTCTGCGCCCCTTTTGTTGTTTATTAAATTACAAAATGCTTTTTTATTAAATATTAATTGAAATTTTCATCACTTTCGCGTAGTTTGAAGGTTATTAGGTTTTACAGCGTGACGTCACGAGCGCACACGCACACACATTTTTACTGAGACACACGTGCAAAAAATGTAAACAGTGCAGCCAAGCTGTCAAATTTCTAACCTAAAAATTGAGTCGGCGTAAAACCTAATACTTAAGCTCGATCCGGATCAGGACACGACGGAAGCGGACATGAGGTCAGTGGAGTTCCGAGCGCGGGGAAATTCGTCGACAATCGACGAAGACCATGTAAACAGTGCGCACGAGCTGTCAAATGACGTCACGGCGTAAAACCCTATTAGGTTTTACGCCGTCGCGGCTAACCTCAATCGTGAATTTCTGTTTGACAGCTCGCGTGCACTGTTTACATAGACTTAGTCGCGTTCGAACGGAAAGTGCTGGGTATTTTTTTTATTCAAAATCGGCTGAAATTACAAAAGTCAAGTGGTAAGTAAATTGTTAGTGAATTTATTTGCAAGATTTCAAGTTTTTTTTTAAATTCATTGCAGGAAACCGAAGGCGAAGTGGGCGGCAAACTTGTCTACATGCTCGCTGAACCCGAACGAAAACGAAGCCGTGCTGCTGACGGAGATGGTCAAGCAATGCCTTGTTCCGACGCTCTGCCTGGAATGACCGATCACCAAGGACATGCAAGTCCCAGAAAACCACCGCACAGTCTTCCGACCGCTTATGCTCCAGCTCCAGCTCCCGAGGACATGGTCAAGTTCAATCTCGAGCGCTGCAACCTCGCCCTCCTCCACCAGCAGAACACCGGCAGACTCTTCATCGTCCTGTTTGAGTAGAAAAAAAGCTGCTCTCGGAGGTTTTCCGTTGTCGATTCTTGACGTGGGCCTGACGGAAAAGGACAGTTTGTCCTTGGTTCAAATTAGTACGAACTGGTAGTTCGGTTCAACAAACAACTGGTCTCCGGCACCTGGCAACGAGGGTGCTTCAATCTACAACTAGAGACGTGATCCTGGTTTCGAGTTTAATTGATGGACAGTGGAATTTTAAAATCCTGTTTGGCTTTTATTTTAATCAGACGTTATTATTTCTGACATATAAAATCAAACTTGTTTTTTAGTCAAAGAATTTATTTTTATCCTTAATAATCTAGCAGCTCCTTGACGACATGGTCCGCTAGACTGTAGTTGATTAGCATTCCAATGTGGTCCTTCGGGTCAATCCGAATTGCAGGAAGGGGTTGGCGTTGGCCAACTACTTCATCTCGCTCGTTATCCCGAAGCACCAGGATCATTTAGGGTGGCCACTCAAGTCGGGAATTTGCCAAGATCCGCAAAAATCGGGGAAATGTCGGGAATTTGTATTTTTTTTGTCTAAAAGTCGGGAATGCCAAGCACATAGGTGTCTGAACATCATTTTCTAACTCTTGAATATTTTTTAATATTTTGCACAATCTTCAAATTTATTTCACTCAATTGCAAAAGACTAAGTTGCAAAAGACAAACTTACTTTAAATTTAAGCTTTCTTCTGATATTTTAATCTATTTCAGTGTGAAAAGGCTATTTGAGATTATTATTAATGTGATTACTGTTGCAAAAATATTTTTTATAGTTTTTGTCACACTAAAGGAATTCTGCCAACTTGAAATATCATTAAAAAAACAATTATAATTAACAAAAGTTTTTGAATTTTATAAAACCCTGATATTTATACCAAAGAGCTACCATATATTTGATTAAAGGAAGTTAAAACTCAATAAATGTGCCAACAATCAGTTTTAATTATCGTTTCGGAAGATTTACATAGATATAGAATAGTTCATTGAAGAAAAATCAAAGTGTCACATATTCAGGGAAAAATGTGGTATTTCTGAATACCCCTTGATTCAAGGATTGGTTTAGTTTATTGTAAGTTTAAGTTAGTTTTAGGTTGGGTTATGTTTTCTTAACATTTTTTTCCTCATTGTACCTAGTGTTACAGAAATGATAAATCATATACTTTTTAGGTTATGAAAATGAACAGTGTTTAAATCACAAAAAGCTAACTAAAGCTGAAGGTGATCCACTTATTATGTAAATCAAATGTAATTATTATAAGAAAGATTCAATAAAGTATATTTAATTTAAAAAAGTGAAAATCCCTAGGTTCTGGGTATATTCTAAAATTTGGTAAAATCTTATAAAAGGACATTATAGCCCAACTCATTCCATATGCAATGACGATTTTTTTTTGAAGAAATATTATAATTTTCGCCAGCCTGTAATGAATAGCCATAATTTACTTTTACACCCCAGCATCAAACTTTTATGAATAACTTGAATTTGTTTAAAGATATTTGAATCCGCTTAAACGAAAAAAAAAAATCGATTAAAATCCAAAAGTTTTTCGTTTAGAATGAATAAAATTAATAACTTTTACGTATTAAAAATATTATGAAAAATATTATAAAATTGCAATAAAATAAATTCAAAGAACATTGGACTAAGTTATTACAAATATGTTTAAAGGATTTGCGTCTTCAAACATTTCGCATCAAATTATTGGTAAATTAGTCTTATCAAAATAGGTTTTTCAATGAAGCGAAAACTCTATAGATCAACCGACGACGATCAACATTGATTTGAATATTAAAAATCAAAATTCAGAAGATGGAAAAGGGAATCAGGTAGTTTTTTTTAAAGCGAATTCCTTAACATATTTTGAAGTTTTTTGATAACTGAAATCATGACAAATCAATAAAATTAAAAAAGTTTCAATCCTTTTTCATAGCCAGTAAAAACAAAATCTTAATGTTTCTTTAAAAAAAAATCTGATTCATAATAATGAGAGCTTTTCCCTTAGTAATATTTTTTTACGAATTTATTGAAGTAATAATTTGAAATCATTCTTTAGATAAAAAATGGTAACTATTTGAGCATCTGGAAAAGTCAGGAAAAAGTAGGGAATTTGAAAATGGGATTTCAGTGGTCACCCAGGGCCTGGGATCACCTCGTAGGAGCAATCAACGCCAACGTGGCAGTCGATCGTCGACTGCATGTAACTTTGGCCACTCTTGGTAATCACCACGGCAACCAGACAATCTCCGGTATCCGTGATTCCAGAACTGGCGAAGAATGGCTGTAGATTGAAGCAACCTCGCTGCCAGGTGCCGGAGACCAGTTGTTTGTTGTACCGAACTACCAGTTCGTACTAATTTGAACCAAGGACAAACTGTCCTTTTCCGTCAGGCCCACGTCAAGAATCGACAACGGAAAACCTCCGAGAGCAGCTTTTTTTTCTACTCAAACAGGACGATGAAGAGTCTGCCGGTGTTCTGCTGGTGGAGGAGGGCGAGGTTGCAGCGCTCGAGATTGAACTTGACCATGTCCTCGGGAGTTGGAGCTGGAGCATAAGCGGTCGGAAGACTGTGCGGTAGTTTTCTGGGACTTGCATGTCCTTGGTGATCGGTCATACCAGGCAGAGCGTCGGAACAAGGCATTGCCTGACCATCTCCGTCAGCAGCACGGCTTCGTTTTCGTTCGGGTTCAGCGAGCATGTAGACAAGTTTGCCGCCCACTTCGCCTTCGGTTTCCTGCAATGAATTTAAAAAAAAACTTGAAATCTTGCAAATAAATTCACTAACAATTTACTTACCACTTGACTTTTGTAATTTCGGCCGATTTTGAATAAAAAAAAAATACCCAGCACTTTCCGTTCGAACGCGACTAAGTCTATGTAAACAGTGCACGCGAGCTGTCAAATGACGTCACGGTGTAAAACCTAATTAGGTTTCACGCCAACTCGTTTTTTAGGTTAGAAATTTGGCAGCTTGGCTGCACTGTTTACATTTTTTGCACGTGTGTCTCAGTTAAAATGTGTGTGCGTGTGCGTGTGCGCATGTGACGTCACGCTGTAAAACCTAATAGGTAAAACCTAATTGGGTACTAAAGCCCTATGCTAATTTTTATGTACAACGGTAAAAAACACGATTAAAAACCATTTCTGATCACTTTTTTTCATTTTAATGCAAAATTTTTTTTTGACAAGACAACATTTTTTCGATGGATCAACTATGGTCCCCTTGGGACGAGCTGTCAAGTAGGAGCTTTTCTGTCAAGAAGGACCGCGAGGTTAATTTTTCAAAAATGATTTAAAAATCCATTTTAAACTCTTTGTGGTCGTACAAAGGGTCATTGTACTCAGAAAAATAAGCTTTAACGCTGTAAACAATAATATCAGCAATCAAAGCTTCATTTTAGGACCCAATTGCTGTACATAATTGCATGTATCTCGAAGTAGTTGAATCGTATCAAAAAGTGCCCAGTGACCAACTTGTAGAAAATTTGACGGGCTTTCTGAAAAAATTCACTTAATCCTTTGGGCCTGATGGGTCATATATGACCCAAGTATGAAAATTTCCAAAACTAGCTTATAATTTTCGTGTGGTCAAAAGAATCATTTTCCCATAATTAAATAAAAATAAATATTTTTTTGAAAACTCAGGCCTGAAAGGATTAAAGAAAAAAACACGCCACTTTTATGAGATTTTATGAATTTTAAGTTTAATAGTCAAATTTTAAGGTGAGTCCACGATTTTGTTCGTTCAAAATTTTGGGGGAAATAGCGTAAGATGTTACAAAAAGACTCACAAAAAATGTAGTATGGAGCTACTCTCCTAAAAGAAATACAAAAATTGTTTACTAAATCTGTCCAATTCTTTTAAAGTAACAGTGGTTTTAAAAATAAAAATGTAGAAAATAGAGTTTTTGGTGGTTTTTGCTATTTATAAATATAAATTTTATCATTTTGGGACAGACTAGTGCGCACCCACACACACACGCGCACTTTTGACAGCTCTCTCCGCCGATTCGCTGCTGCTGTCTGTGTCTCTGCCTGGCTGCAGTTCTAATGGCGGAATTTGCTCCGCTCTAGTCCTATCGGGGTCGCGGAACAAAAACCCGCGCGCGCGCTCGCATCCAGCTCTCCGTAGACCATCAATCCGCCCGCGGCCGGACATGGTACCGGCTTCCGGTGGCCAACGGGTAGTGTATTCAGTCAGCAGTGCCAGGTTGGAGGTGCCGACCAGTTAGAAAAGTAAAAAAAAAAACAACGATGGAAGTGCAAAACAGCAGCAGCAGTAAAAACAGCAACAACGGCAAGAGGCGCGAGCCCGCGCCGGACGACGAGCTGGACCCGGTCGCGGGAAGTGGGTCCAAGCGGCTCGACAAGTCGCTGGCCACGATGACGGTCAACGTGGTGGACCTGCTGAAAAAGGCCTCGAAAGGAAACAACAACGTGTGTAGTAAGTGGAGCAAAAGGTTCTCTTTATCTCGTCGGTCTTATCAAAATCGCGTGTTTGATTCGCTTCATTGATTGCCAACTATTTGCTTCTTTTTCCTTCCACAGCAAGACCCGTGCCATCGCCAGCGGCTGCTCCCAGTTCTTCCCGGCAGTGAGTCGCGTTCGGTTTGCCTCCGGAGTGTCCCCACTTGGCAGAAGACCAGTGCCTGCAGCAACCAGTGAAGCAGCCATGAAGTACATCCTCGTGCGCGAGACACGACGAACCAAACAGCTGTTTAGGGCAAAAGGACCGGTCACCAGCAGCAGACCCGTCTTCAGGGTCATCAGCAGGATGATGCGCTTTCCCTTATGATGACCGGCCAACAGGATCGCACTTTACTCATAACTGTTCTTCGCACCGCCGTAAAGCGCCTTCCGGGCGGCGATCATTCCATAGGCTAACAAGCGTTCCCCAAGATCTGTATTTCAGGACACTTTGGAGGACCCAGACCATCCCAAATGATATCCAAAGGGATCGAAGTGGTGCCAAATGGTCGCGGGGATGTGACTGGTAATAATTAAACTTCATTTGCTTGGAAAAATCGTTGTAAGCCTGAATTATCTTCAACATTTTCTGAAGTTTCCAAATTTCAGGTTTTCAGGATGTTCTAGGTCGTCAAAAAGGCCATTAACAACCACTCAAACATTTTTTACTAGGTAGAGAAACTCATAAATTACAATTTTGCTGAACAATGTTATACGTTTTGAGCACTGTGTGATTTTATACAACCGAATTTCGGTATGGGTCATATATGACCCATCAGGCCTGAAAGGGTTAAAAGTTGGGTGCTCAAATTTGGGTGATAAAATTTGGGTGTTAAAATTTGGGTGTAAAAATTTGGGTGTAAAAATTTGGGTGCTAAAATTTTGGTTGCTAAAATTTGGGTGATAAAATTATGGTGTTAAAATTTGGGTGTAGAAATTTGGGTGCTAAAATTTGGGTGTTAAAATTGGGGTGCTCAAATTGAGGTGTTAAAATTTGGGTGCTAAAATTTGGGTGTTAAAATTTGGGTGCTCAAATTTGGGTGATAAAATTATGGTGTTAAAATTTGGGTGTAGAAATTTGGGTGCTAAAATTTGGGTGCTCAAATTTGGGTGATAAAATTATGGTGTTAAAATTTGGGTGTAGAAATTTGGGTGCTAAAATTTGGGTGCTCAAATTTGGGTGATAAAATTATGGTGTTAAAATTTGGGTGTAAAAATTTGGGTGCTAAAATTTGGGTGTTAAAATTGGGGTGCTCAAATTGAGGTGTTAAAATTTGGGTGCTAAAATTTGGGTGTTAAAATTTGGGTGCTCAAATTTGGGTGATAAAATTTGGGTGTTAAAATTTGGGTGCTAAAATTTGGGTGTTAAAATTGGGGTGCTCAAATTTGGGTGATAAAATTTGGGTGCTAAAATTTGGGTGTTAAAATTGGGGTGCTCAAATTTGGGTGATAAAAGAATGCTATAATTAATGATAAAAGAAGAATATGTTCAAGAATTATCTGATAACAAAAGATATGAGTGAAGCGACCCTCGCCTTACCAGAAAAATTCACAGTAGATTTTCTCTGTTTTATTAAAAGCGAAAATATTAGGTATTGTATAACTACCTGAAATACGAATCAGGAGAAATGAAAGAAAAGGGATGACTATAAAAAAATAAATTAGAAGCGACGGGAAAAACCGACAGCACTTTTATGACCCACGAGAAACAAACAAATAACAATATCTGTGAAAAAGGACAGGCGCGACTGGAAAACAACAAAAATTACGATATCTATGGGTTAAGTCATAAAAGGACCTCGACTAATTTCGGGTCGATATTATTAGAACACGAAAAGGGAGAATTAGAGCGCGGTGGAAAGAAATAGAACAATTAAATTAGGATAAAATAGGCCAGAATATCATGTATAACTTGGAAGGATTTTTAGAGTGGGGGAAAAAAAAAAAGAGAGTTATATATTGTTGGAAAGAGATTGTTTGGAAAAAGAGAGAATTAAGGAAACTTTTCATCATATCAAGAAAAATACAGGTTGGAGTGGGGGTTGTAAATGAGACAAAATATCTCTTCTCTATATATATAAACAAATTTCGACGGTTTTGTTCGAACGCGAATCAGTTCAACACGGAACGTCGGTATAAGTTCAAGGAAGGTTCTTACGCTATCTTATTGACACTTTGGCCACTCTGGAACCGATTCCGGAACCCCTGTCGTTTGTATGGGAAACGGTTCAAAAATACAAATTTTGATCATAGGAGGCGTCAAGATAAGTTCAAAGACAAAAAAATACAAAATGTCAAAAGGTTTAGTGTTTTTTGAAGTGAGAAAAAAGGAAATAGGAATAAAAAGTGTCTAGGAAATATGAAAGCAATTGATGATTTTGTTGTGAGTATTTACGAAAGTGCTCAAAATTTTATAAAGATTTTCATTTATTTTAGGTTTGAGAAGGCTCTGTTGAGAAATAGTAATTATGGCATGATCAATAAAGAAAAAAAAATATAAATGAAATCAAAACAGAATGAGGACAAATGCAAATGCAAAAAGGGCTGAATAACGAAAGAAAGAAAAAGAGTGGCAAATGATATTTGTAATATTGTGAAAGAAGAAAAATAAATAAGACAACGAATACAAAATGAAGCAAAAAAAGTCGAAAAGGAAGTATAAACTAAACTCAATAGTTTAGAAAGTAAGAAAAAAAAAACAAGATAACGAGAAAACAACAACAAACAATTCCTAAAAAAGAGTACTTTTTAAAAAAGAGTACAAAAAACAAATTTACGAAAAAAGAAAAGATAATGCAAAACTACTTAACGAAAGAAAAAAAATTAAAGGCCAAACAAATGACAACAAACTCTTGGGATAAGAATCTAAAAAAAGAAAAAAAAATAAAAAAAAGGATTCATCCTTCTTTAAAAGAAAAAAGAAATCAATTAAAAAATAAGAATAAAAAAAGACAACGAAAATAGTCATAGATAAAAAGAGCAATGAGTGAAAAAAAGAAAAATAGAGGTATGAATAACAGATATAAAAGATAGACAAATCTATACTGACAATACCTGAATAATAAACACAAAGAACTTGAACAACAGATGTTTGGAGAGCAAAGTTCTTCTATTTGCCGGGAAAAGCTTGTATTATATAAGTTAGAGGAAGAATTTTTGGAGAGAAACCGAAAAGGACGGATATATTATGCAACTTCAAAAACTAGAGTGGGGGTAAAAATATAAGATATTAAATAATTAAGTAAATAACTGGATTTAGTATAAAAGCCAAGCTGAAATCAAGTTGAGGGAGTGAAATGAATCAACTTTGACCTTTTCCTAAAGAGATTTCAGTTTAGCTCATTAGGTTACAAATTGTAATCCTAAGCTAAGATAACTGAATAAAAAAAAATCAAATAGTATCTTTAAAAGGCACGAGGTTGAAAGTGTTTAATTGTGTTACATCCGAAATATCCAGTCGCAGTGCCTTTGAGCACCACTGTTTTTAGGCCGGATTTTAGATATTTTGATGTTACTACTATCGCCATGGCGGCCACCTAATGGTGGTTTTAGTTTCCTTTTTTTCCCTTTTTTTATGTATAAAGAGATATTAAGAATTGCTAAAAAATATATAAACGCCACATTATTTACTGTAAATAAATAAAATATTTACTGAAAAAAAATAAAATTTTGCAAATTTTTGAAAAATATAAAACAGATCCTTTCTGAAATTTTTTTTATAGCAAATAATAAATAGTTGAGTGCTATCAAAATTTTATCTTCGAATAAATATAGTTCAATTTTTCCTTTAGTATGACTGAACAAACAGTTCAATTTCAAATTGAAAAAATCCAGCAAAGAGTATCACGAAATGCTAATAAACATTATTATAGGTATGCTAGAGTCAAAATATGTAATAATCTATTTATTTTTTTCATAGCTTTTTTTTATTAGGTCCTTTTAGGTGCTGTGACCAGGTTAGGACAGAGGATCAAAGTACAAAAAATAATAAAAGAAAAAAAAACCGGAACTGATCTAGATTATCATTTTCTCATGCCATTTGTCAGCAAGTGTGCGATCACGTCAATCTGTTCCTCGGGTGTCTTGCACTGCCTCAAGCGACCTCTGTACTCTCGGAAAATGGACCACCGAGGACTTTGGAGTTGCACTGATCAACATGCAAGCAGGAACGCCAAACGAACGCCTAGAGTACACACAAACGATCTACAACAGTCTTAAAGAGCAGAAAACTAGACGAGTCGAATGCCGAGCCAGAATAAAGGGGGACTGTCCATGGATGACCTTTGATCTGTGGACCATCTGTCGCAAACGCGTTCAACAAATTCTTCAGCACAATCGGGACTGGCATATTTCCACCTAGCCTGAAGACAGCATGAGTTATCCCGATTCACAAGGCCGGAAGCAAAACCGACGTCAACAACTACAGGCCGATATCGGTACTCTCGGTGCTCAGCAAGATCCTGGAACAACTCCTCGTGGGACGTATAACGGATTACCTTCTCAAAAAGAAGTTGTTATACACGCATCAGTACGGGTTCCGGACAGGATCCAGCACCTTAACAGCAGCTATCGAGCTCGTAGACGAGCTCAAGAAGTTGGACTGCTATGGTGTTCGGGGGAAATCAAACGACCTGATCAAGGACTACCTAACTGACCGGAAACAGTACGTCGTAACGAATGGAGCATGCAGTGATGTCCGAGGGATGTCAGTCGGGGTACCCCAAGGGAGTAATCTGGGCCCGATTCTCTTTCTGGTTTACATCAACGATTTATACAAGCTGAAACTCCATGGGAAGCCTCGCTTGTTTGCCGACGACACCTCTCTATCATACAGTGAGTCAAATATTTGTCCGTACCCCCCCGTACGGAAAATGTTTGTGATATAAAAGTACATAAAATTCGACTAAAGTGCCATGTTTTGTACATCAATCGACGCGGCAGAATGTCCTCTTTAAGACACTGTCATTGGATTTGCAAAAAACTTTTTCTTAAAAAATACAAAAATAATTTACTTAAAAAAGTCAAAAAAAGAGGTCAAATAATTGTCCGTACCCCTTGTAAAAGTACAAAATCTGATCGATTTAAGTGAATTTATTTATGAAATGTTGTTTCTGTGTCAAATACTAGTACCTCTAGCCAGTTTGTGACAACTTTGAACTTCTGATAACTTTGTTTAGTTAGTTTATATTAAAAATTGGATTAAATTTAGTTTTTTTATGTAAAACTTATCAAAACATTTGTTTATAAACAACTATTTTTATAAAATTGCTATTTTGTGTTGTAAGAGTCTCTATTGAACAAGTTTCAACAATATTTGTTCGAAATATACATTGTTTTCATCTTTTTTATTGACATTTTTCGACCAAAAATACTGTTTCGGAACAATACCGTTAAACAATCCGGATTGTCCCGGAACTGGTTTAACCCCTCGGAGGGAAATTTTGTGGTGGTCAGATAGAGGACAAAGAAACCCACCTCTTGCAATTTAAAGCATCCAATTTCGTCCACTACAGCCCGATTACGAGTCCCTAGTCTGAAATTTGAAATTTTCAAATTCCCCAAGCAAAACATTCTGTCCCAGGACGGTACAGAAATTCTCAGTACGGAAAGTGATGAGATGATTTCTATAAAAAGTTATTTAACAAATACTATTACGAAAATAAAAAAGGTGCAAAAAAAGTTTGTACACCTTTCGAAAAATTAACATAAATAATGTTATTTGTTGACAAATCACCATAAATCCAGTCTCCCAACTCCAAATAGGCATCCCTGACTGATTAAAAAAATAATTTTGATTGAATATGAAGTTTACTAACTACTTAGTATAAAATTTTATATAACTCTGGAAATTCTATATAAAACTTATCTAAACCTAATTTTGCAAACTTTCAATTTAACTAAATGTCAATATATTACCATATAATTGCTAAATAAACATTTTGGAGTGGGTATAACACCGTTTTGGGGGTATTTGTATCGATAGAATAGATTTTTCGTTGGAATTTCGTACAAAAAACAATAATTTTTGATAGGGTTGTCAGATCTTCAATCTTTTGAACTCGTTGGAAAGGATAATATGACATGGTTTCTTCATAAACCACCCTTTTAACAATCTTCCGGACTTACGTCAAAAATGTTTTTGCCTTCCTCACCTCACTGAGGCAAGGCTATAAAATCACTCGAAAAATGAACTTCTTAAATACGACTCCTAGATATACCTTCACGTATACCTATCGACTCAGAATCAAAATCTGTACAAATGTCTGTGGGGATGTGTGTAGACATGATTTTTTTCCACACGATTATCTCAAAACTGGCTGAACCGATTTTGGCCGGATCCACCTTATTCTGTTCGTTTTGGGGTCCCCTAAGACCCTATTAAATTTTATTCTGTTTAGTGAAATACTTTTAAAGTTATGCCATGAAAAATTTTTTTTGGAGCTACAAAAAAGGGTGATTTTTGCATAACCTCAAAGGCCGGGTCTTTTTGCTTACGCGCGAGAGTCGCAGCATGCGTAGGGATTTTGGTCTGAGCGGGGGATTGGCAGCCACACCCCCTTGCATGCATATCGCCCGGTTGCCACATTGCTTAAGCAGTGTCTGCGTCTCTTCTGGAAAAAATCTGTATAAATTATGTTTCTGAATACTTCATTTTGTCTCGACAAAGATTTACACGAACTTTTTACTGAAATATATAACTCATGAGACTTTTCTCCTTTATTTTGGAGAGTTGGTAAAAAAAAAAATTGAAAATTGCTATTCAAGTAAAATCAATAATTATTAAAAAAATGAAAAAAAAATAAAAAAACTCTTTAATTAATTTGTAAATACAACCTAAATACAACATGAATGCGAGGAAGGCACCAACCACCTTAAGGTGGATTAAGTAACGTTTTTTAGCATAACTTTTAAAGTAATTAACTAAACGGAATCGACGTAACACCTTATAATGTGGCCCTCTTAAACCTAGCGGTTTCGTCAACGGATCAGGCGTGTATCTTTCGTTTTGCGACAAGACTCCGCCTCCCGGGTCTCCTAAGTGTGAAGGTATGGCACGGGGAGAGGGCACCGAAAACCTATATTTTACACTTAGATTTTTTTGCGTCCGCCTCGGGATTCGAACCAGCGACCTCTGGATTGTGAGTCCAGCGCGCGGTCCGATTGATCCACACAGGCAGACGTAATTAACTAAACTTGCTGATTTTAAATAGAGACCTATGGGACCCCAAGACGGATCAAATGAGACTTATACGGTCTAAATCAGTTCATCCAGTCCGGAGATAATCGAGTGACATTTTTTTGTCCACCCACCTACACACATCCACACAGACATTTGTCGAGTGATTTTATAGCCTTTCCTCAGTAAATAAGTTGAATTTGAATCAATGCTAAACGTCAATGCAACATTTTCAAAACAACAAAAGATTTTTGTGGAATTGAGAAATTCAAGGATTTTTCAACGCAAAAACGCGTTGATTAAATTCAACAAAAATTTAGTTCAATCAAACATCTATCGTATAAAATATTTTTCTGCGTGTAGCCATCTGGTGGAATTGTGGTGCAATTAAACGCGAAATGGTTGTCCCCTTTTTGTTGCGTAATCAATGAATGGTATCATGAAAAGGCCTTTTGTAGCTGACCTATCGTTCGTTTTTTATTCTTCGTGACTGACGCTCTTTTTTTTGCTTGCTGTTAATTTAAGTTAAAAGATTAATTTACACATCATTAAAGTGCGAAAATGGAAACTACAAAGAAAGTTCAACTCGAGAAAGATGAGGCATTTAAAAAGTAAGTAAACAAATTTATATAAGCTTCTGTTTGCATGATTAGAAGCTGGCTTCCGAATCAGATCACACCCCACCCCTCACCCTCCACCTACGGAATCGTAGGCGGTGCTTCCCACTCCAGCGCGTTCCGTTTGAAAACCGATTAGAATTACGCTTGAGCAAAATAAGTACGGAATGAACTCTAAACAGTGTTCGTTTTACATTTTTAAACCGCATTCCGTTTCAAACGCAACATCAGGTTCCGTTTGAGATTTCGCCGAAAATCGGTTCAAGCGGAAAGCGAACGGAATGAACGTGTTTTTTTTTACTGCTGCTTCTTCTTCTTGTTTATATTATAGTGGTTTTCTTTATTGTTTTGGTTGAAATTAAATTCTACCAGAAAAATACAAGATTTTTAAAGATTAATTATATCTAGAGTTTTTTTTGAAAAGGTCCTATAAACAAAATTTTAAATTTTTGCTTTTTGGGTGTTTTTAGAACCGCCTTGAGTCAGGGGTATTCAAAAACACCCAAAAAGCAAAAAGTGGAAATTTTGTTTATAGGACCTTTTCAAAAAAAACTCGAGATATATCATAATTAAAAAAAATCACAGCCCCAATTCCTCCTTTTTAAAGATATTTATTTTCACAAAATGACAAAGTGGGATACTGTGCACGTACATGGATCTTAACTTTTGCTTACGGGACATTCGACACTAGAACTACTCTTCAGAACCGTAAGCCGGTGGACGACGAAAGTACAAGAAGGTTGACGCTTGCGGAATCAGGACATCCGGGCGGGAGCTGAGAAAGGTTTACATATGATAAAAAAAGATGAAAAACGTTGCTTTTATTGATATTTGATCATCCAAATTCAATAAAACATTATTTCCGTAATTTTATTTGAGTAAAACAGAACAGACATAACTTCTTTTGAAATCGCCAATGTTTATATCACCCTGCTGTCATTGAGGGGGACTCTTTGTTATGATTCGTTTTTCTTCGCCGAATGTACATGGCGCTTTGTTCATCTTTTGCAGATTCGTTCCTCGCTTGTTGTAGTCTCTCTTGCACCTTTGATGCGAAGGTAACAGTACTGTTTTCTTGGTCATAAATCTCTTTAGCTTCGCTGTACGTACAATTTTTGTCTGTTTTGAGATGAATAATGGCATTTTCTTTGAGATAAATAGGGCACTTTTTGTCTTTTGGTGAGTGGGCTTGTTCGCAGTTTTTGCAAAAAGTAGCATTAGGGCACTTGTCTAGCTCCTCCACATGAGATTGGGAACAGTTGGAGCAACGAGAGGGGTTAGCGCATTTCGTTTTAGGATGGCCGTAATCAAAACACTTGTAGCATAGTAGAGGAGATTGATAGTAGGTTCTTGTTTTGATACGAATAAGCCCAAAGAACAGGTATTCTGGATAAACTTCTTGATTCGATGTACTGCTTGGACCCCTTGTGGTTCCAATTCTTGTTGTAGTTCCTCTTCACTCAAGGTCTCAGCTTCCCGGCAAGTGACAATACATTTCACGATGTTCTGCGTAGAGTGGGGTATGATCTGGAGTCGGTACCGTCAATGAGCTTAGTTACAGTTTGCAGCTTTACGAAGTGCGCATGATTTCGCACCGTGTGGGCTTCTGCGATCTTTCCCACTGTGTTCTCGATGGTTTTGGAAATAATAAAGGGATTGATTGGTAGTTTTCCGCCTTGTGTCGCTTTCAGCTGCAGAATTTCCACCTGACCGTGTTCATTCTTGGGGTCCATCCATGTTTATAGCGTTCTTCTGTTCGGGTTCAGGTTGTTGCCGTTCTGGATTGGAGGCCAACGGGCGCTGCACCGAGGTTGATCTGCTTAGTAGGTATTCTTTTATGCACGATCAACTAAAAACCTTCACTGTGTACCACTAAACGCACTCCACCGTCTTGAACTCAGACTGCGCTTCGTTACCATTATTACCAACCATGCCGTCTCTAGTTTGTGATTTTTTCTGAGGATTGAAGAAAATTAGTGTTGTGCAATGTCTATGCTGATTCGTAATCCATCATTGGATGAAAACTAACGAGGCAGCAAATGTGTGTTTTTTTTTTAATTATTAACTTGACTAGCGTTCAAATTAACTATTTCAACTTCCAAAACGGCATTTTCTTGTCCAAGAATAAGTTGATTTGTTCAAGAATGTTTTAAATTCACAACGGCTTCTTGAAGATAAGATTAAAACTCTTCAGTTTTATAAATGGCTTAATTAAAACCATGAATATTTTGTTGCATGTATTGCTACGCTCAGTTTGTTCAGTGCAGTTTAGAGGTTAGGTGATCGATTAATAAGAGAATAAAAAGTGTTATTTGTGATTATTTTTTCTGTGGCGGATGAAACCTATGACAAACGTTGTAAATGTGTATGTGAAATAAAGAAAAAGTGACGAAAACCATGATCATGTTCATGATAAAGTGAAATATAGAATATGTGACGAAATAAAGCCAAACCAAATAATTGACACTTTGGAATACGTTTTGTCATGTAGTATGTTTTTCCGCAGTATTGTTAATGTTATATGAATAAAAAACAGAGCTATTATTGTGTTTATTTATTTAGAGAGAAAATTATGATCAAATCTACAGCAACAATCAAAAAGGGCGCATGCAAATTTGGAACAATTATTATTAAAGTTCTTAGACAACAGGTAACTCATCTAAATCCCCTTTGCGGAAGAAAGCTGGAGAGGATTGCTGTTGTTTGAGTGTCCGAGTAATGTGAACCTGAAAATTAGCTACACAGTCGAAATTTTTGTCCACCCTTTTCCCGTGTTGGTCCAGAAATTTTCACTACCCGGATCTATTTTCCACCATCGATACAAGCATGCGCTACGGCCAGTGCAACGTGTGATTTAGCCTTGGTTAAAGCAATATCAAGTCTTTCACAAGTCCTACAGTTCTTCAGAAGTCCCCACCAAGAGCATGCTTAGAATAATTACATTTAACATGGTTTTAATCAAGAAAAGAATGGTTTAATGCGGTCTGGGGCAACTGCGCCAAATCGCACCGTAAGCGACTCCAGGTGAAGCAGAACAAGCTGCTCAAGATGGTGCACAACTTGGACCCGTGGTACCCGACCGACGATCTACACGAGCTGGCCGGCGTCGACACCATCGACACAAGCATCGAAAAGGCAACGAGAACCTTCAGGACTTCCTGTGGGATGTCAACGAATCCGCTCATCGAAGCACTCCTCCGTCAACAACTGTGATATTAGTCTTAAGCCAAACATAGATCTAGGGTTTTTTCTCAAAATTTATTTTCCCTAAAAGAGCACGCAGCTAGCAAAATCTAAACTTAGAAACATGTACCCTCCCTGTAAAGGCTTTTGAATTGATCTCAGTTGAAAGGTTCTCCAAATCTCTGAATTGCAAATCTAACATCTTGGAGCAGAACTGTTAAATTCTAATAAACACTAATTGAATTGAATTGAATGGTTTAACGATTTTCGCCATATTGAGAGGCAAGAAATTGGGCAAAAAATCGCAGCCATGTTGAATATTTGAGAGATATCAGAAATTAAACGTATTTTGGCATGAAAATCTTGTAGGTTATTTAAAGATTCAACAAGGCGAGCAGTATTTTTTCGAGGCATCTTGAAAAATTATTCGATCATTTTTTAATGGCATGAACTTTTTGGATATGTTCACTAAATTATGCATGTTTTATTTTTCAATATAGCATTTTCCTTGTAAATTTTTGTCTTGTATAATTTTCTAATACTTGTTTATCAAGTAGGGTACACCATAAGACAGAATGGTTTTGATGATAATATTTTTGAATTCAATAAGATCTAGTTAAGGCACGTTTGGTTTTCTTCAAGAGCTGTTCCATTTATATCTTGATTTATTTCAGTCGCTAAGAAGTCTTCCAGGATACTCCAAAACCATTTATCATTTACACAAGATTTATTTAATTCAGCAAGAGTCTTTGAAGACATTGCTAAAACTTATCTGCTAGATTATATCGTTTTAAAACATCCTTGAAAATTGATCTTCATAACCTCCTAAAATAGTCCACTTTGCACTTAACTCAGCTTTAACTCGTGTTTAATACAGCATGTAGGACTAAAATGTTTTATAACCATTTTTGGCCAACGACTCTTAATAATCTCTTCTAGATCGTTTTAAAACTTAAATTGTTACTTGGGTAGTAACTCACTTAAAGTAAACAAAAGTTTTTTCTTCAAAACTATATCGCACTTAAAACGTCCTTAGAACAGCGATCACGGTCTAACTCCACGAACTGGCGATTCACTGGTGAATACTGTATTACAGGTATACTCAAACTTGGAATTGAAAATGGATGCTCAACATTCAAATGCGTTTTTCTCGAAACGCATAGTTTGTACATGATGCTTTTTGAAATGGCATCGAAATATGCTGGATTAGGATTGTGAATAAGGCAAAATAGTTGCAGTTCCACTGTAAATTTGACGACACCAAACTGGGGTGCAACTAGAGTGCAGCTGTAAACATAAACAAAGTAGAAGGCTATGTTCAAGCTGCCAACCTCCTGTGGCCGAATGGTTACGGGTTTCGCCTCATAAGCGGAAAGTCATGGGTTCTTCTCAGGGTGGCAGCCTTAGGTTTAAGTTCAGAGGTAGTAGCAACCGTATGAGTATAAAACGGTTGCTTCACGTGCTCTTCTAGCATGTGATCAATCTTGGGATATTCCTTTGCGCCTCTTCCCAAAATACTTTCCTCGTGTCTTCGCATGTAAATAATGCCCAGCCGATCGGTATTGCACTGCAGTCCAGTCGCTTTGTCCAGATCAGAGCAAAGGGAACACCGCAAAAGTAGCACCGCAAAAAGACAATTGTCTTTACAAGACCCCGCGCAGCAAATAATAGCTGCTGGGAAGCAATGTCCGTATATTAAGAGGTCCGGCTGAAAACGTACTGGTCTAGTGTTAGTAAGCGAAAAAGTGTCAACATTCTCGAAGCCTCTAGTGATGACGTCATACCGTTCTGGCTTCCACAGGGCGGTATAGGGATTTGATGAAAAATGCTTTTTTATTTATAATTAATGCGTTTTTAGTAGACATTTGACAAAGCACAGACTATGAAATTACATTTCAATGAAAATGGCCATAATCCAGAATTAGCGGAAGCCTTCAGGGAAGTCCCAACAGGGAAACACATTATAGAATTATCCGAATTTGGGAAATATGGTTATAGATATTCATGGTTTTCGATACCGCGCAGGAAAATTGATTTTTTTTCACGGTGGTCAAAAAAAAATCAAACCATCCACATTAACGACCCCCGGGTCTTTTGTGGTGGTCTCTATTGCAAGTTTCTGCTGGAACCTAGGATTCCGAAGGCTTGAATGGGGAGAACACTCAAACCTCTTTCTACTCCACGGAACCTTCCACCCCAGTGTTTGAACTGTCGACCTTTGGATTGCGAGTCCAACCGCCGCCAGCGATTCCACCGGAGTAGGCTTGGTTTGGTGTGTTGTTTGTACTTATGGCATGGAGACGACTCCTACACCTCGAATGACTTAACGGCCTAACAACCAAGGCCGGGACCGACATTTTACTTCCTCATCCGATGGAAGGTTGGAGCAGATGGGAATCGAACCCAGAATCATCCGCTTACAAAGCGGACAGCGTAACCATTCGGCCACGCACTGTCACGATGGTCATAATCTAGAATGAACTGGGGTCCTCAGGGATGATTCTACGAACTTCTGATGAGAGAAGACCTCTACAAAACGATGTGAGTATTGACATATTCATTCAGTCTATATAAATTATTATTTTTGAACTCTGGTTCTTTAAAAGATTAGATTCTAGAATTTAATTTATTTTCGAATTGGAAATCTTAACTGATACTTAAGTAACCCAATTAGATACGTAGTCAATTACAAAAAGATGGTTCTTTTTGTGTTGGCTAGTCTGAAAACGTTTTGCGTTTTCCCAAGATTGGTAGTACAATTGAAGGGGATGCGGATCCTCCTGAACACCGAGCTGGTTTCTGTTGCTGCTGTTGTTGTGCCTTCTAGCTTAAAGTCTAATCCTTGCGCATGTTGTCCATGTCACGCTGGAAAACAAACTGGTATTGTGTTGCAAACTTGTAGTTCGCAACGACAATCCAACGTGGCACGTCGATGTGACGACTTGCTGGGCAAAGCGATGACTAAGACCGAGTTGACGCGAACCGAGTCTGCCTCGGAATCGCGCAAGCCATCGCCAGAGGCCATTCCTCGAAAGCAACGAGTAGGGCATCAACTGCTGCAGATAACCCTACCGTGAGTTCGTTCCCGATTGACCTCGGAGGCTAACAAAACCGCCAACGGAATGCTTTCCTCCACCACCACTCCAAGTCGACAAAAACTAAAGGGCCGATGACACTTTTCGCCGGCCTTCTACAAGTCATCCCTGTTGTGGTCCAGCCGCAAATCCTTGGGCAAAAAGTCCACACCTCGTAAGCAGTGCCAGTAGTAACACGAATTAGCATTAACGTTCACAGCCTGGACGGGTCCACCACCACCAACAACAACTCAATAACACCTCCGGCGGTACCAGAACTTTCGAAGCGTGATGCAGGACATTTTCTGGCCGCCGTCACCGTTCATCTTGTTCAAGGGCCAGACGCCGCCGAAATGTTCAGGAAGAAGTAGCTACGATCGGTTACACCACTATTTCACTGTCAATGTTCCTAGACAGACATATCCTATCGAATGGCTTCAACGGCTCAAAAACTACTGCTACAAGTGGATTCCGATTTTCCTGCACAGTTGAAATAAATTGGATGTATTTAGTTAAAATTTCCTACTATTTATCAACAACACATAATGTTTACCTTCTTGCTGAGATTGTCATCCAACTGGCCAAACGTTCCGGCAGGTTCTACGCCGCACAGGTTCTTTGGAATCGGCTGAAAACTAAAAATCTCCGAAATTCACTTGCACTTCGCCACCAAAACAAACGGTATGACGTCACAGCCTTCTGTCCTCCCAGTGCACGGAGGAAAATATTGCATGAAATTGAATTTCGTAACAAAACTGAGCAATTTTTTTTCTATGCGTGCTGTCACTAATACAGCTATAGCAACATAGCCGTACCTCTTTAGAATGGATTACATTGGCTGGGAAGAGCTTGAAAAATGACACGAAAAAATTGTCACCGCGGTTCTAGCGATACATAGCGCACAAGGCACAAGGAATGGAGTTTACAGCATCTGGATGGAACAGCACTTTTCCTCTCAATAGGAACTGTGTTATAGATCTGGAATTGCTTAAAAACAGTAAAAATGGGTAACACGATACAATAGTCCTTGTAATCAGGATTCCGTGTCTTAATACTCAAAAAAAAAAAATGTTCAAGCTCAAGCGTGACATATTTTCAATTCAATTCAATTCAGTTTATTTTTCATGTTTAGCTTTGAACATCAAGTTAGTTTAAGATCTAAATAGAGTTTTGGAGAATCCTTGCAGCTATGTCTAATAGTCATGTATCTTTTTTTTTTTTCATAAAATTATTTTTATTAGGTCCTTTTCGGTACAGAGGATCTAGTGTGTAAATGTTAGTGGGAGGGGAGCCGATTACCCGCGGCCTACTCGGGGTTAGTAGGGAAGGGATTGATGTTAAAGACAAGGCGTGGGAAGGGAAGGGGGATTGTGTAGGGGTCTTGGTTGGCTCTGCTGGCCTTTGCGTTTTGTCCTCAGCCGCAACTCGGTGTCCAGCTGCTGGGGCGATCTTGCTTTGCTTCCGTTGCAACCAGAAACGACGGCTTTGTATGAAGGCGAGTTATACTAACTAGAGGAAAACTAACTGAAGGGAAACTAACTGGAAGAAAACTAAATAGATATTTTGGAATCTGAGAGGAACTGATAGATAGGATAGAGAACATCAAGGTCTAGTTGAGATAGCGCGTATCGCATCGGGATTTCTGGTGGTCTTCCTCGGGCCCTGAGGGTATCTTTCAACTTAATTCTGTGAGCCTGGTGATCTGGACACGCCCATACGAGATGGTCGATGTCCTGATAACCCTGCCCACAGTCGCAAAGCTTCGTATCACTCATGTTGATACGGTACAGATGAGCCTTGGACGAGTAATGGTTCGACATAAGGCGGGACATCGTTCTGATGAATCCACGCGTCAAGTCCATTCCGGCAAACCGTAGCATTCTTGTAGGCTAATTGGCCTTTCAAAAATGTCTCCACTCTCAGCACCCTTCTTGGCGAGTAAGTCCGCTTTCTCATTACCCGGAATCGAGCAATGAGCGCGGACCCACACCACCGTGATGCTGAAGGACTGAGCCGCCAGGTTGTTTAAAGTCTTGCTTGTTTCCGTGAGGAAAAACGCAGACTCCCTGGTCGGCTTCAGAGTCCGGATAGCCTCAACAGAGCTAAAGCTATCGGTGAAGATGAAGTAGTGGTCAGGTGGCATGGTCTCGATGATTCGCAGTGCGCAGTAAACCGCGGCTAACTCTGCGACGTAAACCGAACTCGGGTCCTTCAGCTTAAAGGCTGATACGCAGATGGGAAGGAACGCAAAACTCCATACAAAAAAAACGCCCAAGAAACGGTCAAGGAAAGGGTCACGAAAAGATTTTTCTTAAGCGGTACGCAGCTGAAAAGTAACAGAAACGGAAAGATTGCGTTTGACGTTTCTTCGCGCGGTGCTTGTTTGTAATATGTTTTGATGAAAAAATCAAAGAATTGTAATTTTTCTTTTTGAATACGACTGATAATTACAAACGTTTTAATAATTTTGTATTGGAGATAATAATATTTTAAATTCCCGCCGAATCTCAAAAAGCAGAATATTGAAACTAAAAGGACAGATTTTGTTTTTCGGTCGAAATGAGGTAAAAAAGGAGTTGTCTTTATAGATGTCGGCCATCGTGTCACCAACAATTTATTGCTAGTACAACCAGCTACCTCTGGATTATGAGTCCCCTGCACTGTCCGATTTATCCACACTCGCAGGACAAAAATGGAGTAAATCAGAGTGAAATTAAACTTGACAATAATCATACAAAAATCTATGTTCTTACTGAAAATACAATAATAATCTGAAATTTTGAAATCCAACCAAACAACAAATTAAAAAATGTAAAAAAAAACTAACATTTTAAAAATTTCAAATAACATTTTTTTAAATAATAAAGAAAATTTCAACAAAAATCTGAAATTTGGAAAATCAAAATAAAAAATATGCAGAATTGAATAATAATTTTAATTTTTAACGTTTTTATAAATTCCATAGGTCAAAAATGTTAAAATTCGAAACGAATGTACAAATCGAAATTCCAAAAGTTTTAAAAATCGAAAATATAGAAATTCGTAAATACAAATTTACGAAAACCTCGAAATTATAAAAATCAAAAACTATATTTCTTCTAAAATTAAAAACTCTAGAATAAAAATTTAAGAATAAAGAAATTTAAAAAAATTAAGAATTTAAGAATTAAAGAATTTAAAAATTTAAAAATTTAAGAATTTAAGAATTTAAGAATTTAAGAATTTAAGAATTTAAGAATTTAAGAATTTAAGAATTTAAGAATTAAAGAATTTAAGACTTTAAGAATTTATGAATTTAAGAATTTAAGAATTTAAGAATTTAAGAATTTAAGAATTTAAGAATTTAAGAATTTAAGAATTTAAGAATTCAAGAAAATAAATTAAACATTAGTACTCAATTTGTACCAGCCTTATTTAATAATTTCCAAATTTCCTGACTTCCTGATTTCCTAGTTTCCGAATATCCTAATTTTCTTATTTCCTTATTTCCTAATTTCCATATTTCCTTATTTCTTAACTTCCTTAACTCCTAATCTCCTAACTTCCTAATTTCCTGATTTTCTATTTCCTAATTTCCTAATTTCCTAACTTCCTAATTACATATTTTTTCAATTATAGTTTTTTCTAGTTTTAGAATTTTGTTTATAATTGTTGTTAAAAGTTTTTGAATAAATATTTTTAATCTATTTAATTTTAATTTTTGAATATTTTTAATCTTTTAATTTTTTCCTCGAAAGAACCTCAAGCGCGCACACCGTCAATCGCGCTCATACCGAACTGTCAACTTTTCTTGGGGGGGTCACGAAAAGAACACGCAACATTTCTTGACCGCGTTCCTTCCGATCAGCATACCGTACTTAAAGAACAGCTGATGAGATTCATGATAAACACCGAAGCCCGTACAGCCGTCGAGCTTGGAGCCATCGGTGAAGAATCTGTTGTTTGGAGGAACATGGTTGTACTTTGATGCGAAGATCGACGGTACAACTCCCCGCAGAAGATGGTTTGGGATACCGCGAGTATCGGCTTTCATGGACGTGTCGAAGCCAATCAGGGTGCTGCTGGTTAACGGAGGCGTGCGCTGTACCGTTGTGCTCGGGCTCCACTCCCACGATGACATAAAGTCATAATATAGAAGCAACACTAGGAAAGATTTCAGGAGAAAACAATACACAGTAAATAACAATAAGTTTTTGAATTCAAACTAAAAATAAAACAGTTTTTGCTTTAATGAAAATTGATAGGCACACTATAAATGGTTAGGCCCTTATACTTACATCAAACCCTACGTAATGTACCACCGGCAGTGCGTGTTCGTCGGGAACCTAGTGCATAAGATCGGTCAAGGCCCTTTCTTACACTGAAAATTGCGTATTGCGAATTGCGAAAAATAATGTCAAACTTGTTTTTGCATGAAACTTACATTTTTTCCAAAAATCACAATTTTTTCTCAATCTTGAAATCTAGAAAATCAAAAAATAAGTATTTTGGGAAATTGAGTTTTAGCGAAAAAAAGTTGATAAAAAATCTGCAAAAAAAAAATTCCGTGTACCTATTTTTTTCTCAAAAGTCCTCAACAATACCAACAATATGATCAGAAAATTCACTCAAAAGTTACAGCTGTTTGAATATTTACATACCATTTTTGTATGGAGACTTGTATGGGTGAACCAATGACACAAAATAGTTTATTTGGTCATAGGGAAGGCCCCCACAAAGTTTGAGCCAAATCAAAAAATACAAATAAAATCCATTTCCGGTTTTGGTAGAGAATTGCTCAAAAGCTTTTCCTTTCTTTAATCATCTATTTGAATCTTACTTTTAATTTATTTTAGGTTACTCAACATAGTTGCTGTTTGTGGCAAAACCCAAATCGGGAAAGGCAAATACATTGGCGTAAAGGAAGGCGATGTTGTGGTGCCCTACCGTGTTCAGGATCAGTGGATGTGGGTCCGTTCCACTAATGACGTGGGCTTATACCCATGCGATCGTTTGTCTGCTGCTCCGGAAGGTGTTTTTTTAAGATATCCAGAGAACAACAAGTGTTCGTTCTGTAATTTAGTTGTATCAATTTATACTTTTGAAAGACATGTGCGAAAATACCCTTCCGGTGATTGCCAGTTTTCATATAAATGTTCAAACTGTACTAAAATTTTTAAACATCTATTTTCTCTACAAAGCCATACTTGCGATGCTATTGATATTAATTTAAAACAATGCCCCTATTGTAAAAATAATTTTTATTCACGTCATATTTTAAAAAGACACATGTCAAAAAATATTTGTTTGTCTGCATGTTCTAATTGTAAAAATATTTGTAAAGTGTGCCTCGTTAAAAACGAATTCTCATATGACGTGTTCTCAAAAATGTACAATGTACCAGATTTTGAAGATTTTTCTGAACTGAGAGATTTGTTTTATAATCAAAAAGAAACTCTTTTTAACATCATAAATGATCTCAAAAACTTCTCGGCACTCATGAAAAGTTTGAGACTACGATCTGGAAAAAACCGTTGGCTTCTAATTGAAATCCTTCTGGAGTTGATAGATAAGGTAATTCATAATCTTTATTTTTTGATTTTGTTTAAAAATTAATAAAAAATAATATGTTACAGCAAATCATCAAATTCATCAAATTAAAAGAAGAAAATGTATTATTATTCCTCATAACTATTGCTATGTTTGGAGATATTTCTGCACAGAAGCGAATACTTGTCAGAAAGACGATCTGGAAAGCATGGGGAATCACTCCGAAAATTTATTCTCGTGGCCTTGACAGGTAAATTTTTATTTTTATTAATAAAAATATATTTTTTAAAAATATTCTTATAAATTTATAGCTTAAGACCACACCTATACATGGAAGATTATGCTGTGGTAAACGACGATCAAACCCCTCTCGAATGCAGTATGGAAGACGACTCCACGGTACTTTCTTTTCTTTTTTCCCTCCCTTTTCAGATGATTGGCCTTTTCCAAAAACTAATACCCTTTCTTTGTTTTTCCACTTTACTTTTTCACAATAGGAGAAAAAGGTCGAGGAATCCGATCACTCTCAGTCCGGCGTCACCACGGTACTTTCTTTTCTTTCCCCCCCCCCCCCTTTTCAGATGTTTGGCCTTTTCCAAAAACTAATACCCTTTCTTTGTTTTTCCACTTTACTTTTTCGCAATAGGAGCAGATGGTCGAAGAATCCGATCACTCCCAGTCCGGCGTCACCACGGTACTTTCTTTTCTTTTTTTCCCTCCCTTTTCAGATGTTTGGCCTTTTCCAAAAACTAATACCCTTTCTTTGTTTTTCCACTTTACTTTTTCGCAATAGGAGCAGATGGTCGAAGAATCCGATCACTCCCAGTCCGGCGTCACCACGGTACTTTCTTTTCTTTTTTTCCCTCCCTTTTCAGATGTTTGGCCTTTTCCAAAAACTAATACCCTTTCTTTGTTTTTCCACTTTACTTTTTCGCAATAGGAGCAGATGGTCGAGGAATCCGATCACTCCCCGTCCGGCGACACCACGGTACTTTCTTTTCTTTTTTTCCCCCCCTTTTCAGATGTTTGGCCTTTTCCAAAAAACTAATACCCTTTCTTTGTTTTCCCACTTTACTTTTTCGCAATAGGAGCAGATGGTCGAAGAATCCGATCACTCCCCGTCCGGCGACACCACGGTACTTTCTTTTCTTTTTTCCCCCCCTTTTCAGATGTTTGGCCTTTTCCAAAAACTAATACCCTTTCTTTGTTTTCCCACTTTACTTTTTCGCAATAGGAGCGGACGGTCGAGGTCCTGATGGACGACTCAGTTGTATATGTGGACGAAAACAATAACATACTTGATATTAATGCTTTAAAGAGAATCTTGCAAGATAAACAGGACAACACTTCTGACGTCGTTCTTGACGAAGATCAGATCAAATTATTACTTCAATACGGAAGCGTGTTTGTTGACGGAAATTTAATTACATTAGACTCAGATAACTCCAAGTCCGGCGTCACCACGGTACTTTCTTCTCTTTCCCCCCCCCCTTTTCAGATGTTTGGCCTTTTCCAAAAAACTAATACCCTTTCTTTGTTTTCCCACTTTACTTTTTCGCAATAGGAGAAAAAGGTCGAGGAATCCGATCACTCTCAGTCCGGCGTCACCACGGTACTTTCTTTTCTTTTTTTTCTCCCCCTTTTCAGATGATTGGCCTTTTCCAAAAAACTAATACCCTTTCTTTGTTTTTCCACTTTACTTTTTCACAATAGGAGCAGATGGACGAAGAATCCGATCACTCCCCGTCCGGCGACACCACGGTACTTTCTTTTCTTTTTTTCCCCCCCTTTTCAGATGTTTGGCCTTTTCCAAAAAACTAATACCCTTTCTCTGTTTTTCCACTTTACTTTTTCGCAATAGGAGAAAAAGGTCGAGGAATCCGATCACTCTCAGTCCGGCGTCACCACGGTACTTTCTTTTCTTTTTTTTCTCCCCCTTTTCAGATGTTTGGCCTTTTCCAAAAAACTAATACCCTTTCTCTGTTTTTCCACTTTACTTTTTCGCAATAGGAGAAAAAGGTCGAGGAATCCGATCACTCTCAGTCCGGCGTCACCACGGTACTTTCTTTTCTTTTTTTTCTCCCCCTTTTCAGATGATTGGCCTTTTCCAAAAAACTAATACCCTTTCTTTGTTTTTCCACTTTACTTTTTTACAATAGGAGAAAAAGGTTGAGGAATCCGATCACTCCCCGTCCGGCGACACCACGGTACTTTCTTTTCTTTTTTCCCCCCCTTTTCAGATGTTTGGCCTTTTCCAAAAAACTAATACCCTTTCTTTGTTTTCCCACTTTACTTTTTTACAATAGGAGAAAAAGGTCGAGGAATCCGATCACTCCCCGTCCGGCGACACCACGGTACTTTCTTTTCTTTTTTTCCCTCCCTTTTCAGATGTTTGGCCTTTTCCAAAAACTAATACCCTTTCTTTGTTTTTCCACTTTACTTTTTCGCAATAGGAGCAGATGGTCGAAGAATCCGATCACTCCCAGTCCGGCGTCACCACGGTACTTTCTTTTCTTTTTTTCTCCCCCTTTTCAGATGATTGGCCTTTTCCAAAAAACTAATACCCTTTCTTTGTTTTTCCACTTTACTTTTTTACAATAGGAGAAAAAGGTTGAGGAATCCGATCACTCCCCGTCCGGCGACACCACGGTACTTTCTTTTCTTTTTTCCCCCCCTTTTCAGATGTTTGGCCTTTTCCAAAAAACTAATACCCTTTCTTTGTTTTCCCACTTTACTTTTTCGCAATAGGAGAAAAAGGTCGAAGAATCCGATCACTCCCAGTCCGGCGTCACCACGGTACTTTCTTTTCTTTTTTTCTCCCCCTTTTCAGATGATTGGCCTTTTCCAAAAAACTAATACCCTTTCTTTGTTTTTCCACTTTACTTTTTTACAATAGGAGAAAAAGGTTGAGGAATCCGATCACTCCCCGTCCGGCGACACCACGGTACTTTCTTTTCTTTTTTCCCCCCCTTTTCAGATGTTTGGCCTTTTCCAAAAAACTAATACCCTTTCTTTGTTTTCCCACTTTACTTTTTCGCAATAGGAGAAAAAGGTCGAGGAATCCGATCACTCCCCGTCCGGCGACACCACGGTACTTTCTTTTCTTTTTTTCCCCCCCTTTTCAGATGATTGGCCTTTTCCAAAAAACTAATACCCTTTCTTTGTTTTCCCACTTTACTTTTTTACAATAGGAGCAGATGGACGAAGAATCCGATCACTCCCCGTCCGGCGACACCACGGTACTTTCTTTTCTTTTTTTCCCCCCCTTTTCAGATGTTTGGCCTTTTCCAAAAAACTAATACCCTTTCTTTGTTTTCCCACTTTACTTTTTTACAATAGGAGAAAAAGGTCGAGGAATCCGATCACTCCCCGTCCGGCGACACCACGGTACTTTCTTTTCTTTTTTTTCTCCCCCTTTTCAGATGATTGGCCTTTTCCAAAAAACTAATACCCTTTCTTTGTTTTTCCACTTTACTTTTTCACAATAGGAGCAGATGGACGAAGAATCCGATCACTCCCCGTCCGGCGACACCACGGTACTTTCTTTTCTTTTTTTCCCCCCCTTTTCAGATGTTTGGCCTTTTCCAAAAAACTAATACCCTTTCTCTGTTTTTCCACTTTACTTTTTCGCAATAGGAGAAAAAGGTCGAGGAATCCGATCACTCTCAGTCCGGCGTCACCACGGTACTTTCTTTTCTTTTTTTTCTCCCCCTTTTCAGATGATTGGCCTTTTCCAAAAAACTAATACCCTTTCTTTGTTTTTCCACTTTACTTTTTTACAATAGGAGAAAAAGGTTGAGGAATCCGATCACTCCCCGTCCGGCGACACCACGGTACTTTCTTTTCTTTTTTCCCCCCCTTTTCAGATGTTTGGCCTTTTCCAAAAAACTAATACCCTTTCTCTGTTTTTCCACTTTACTTTTTCGCAATAGGAGAAAAAGGTCGAGGAATCCGATCACTCTCAGTCCGGCGTCACCACGGTACTTTCTTTTCTTTTTTTTCTCCCCCTTTTCAGATGATTGGCCTTTTCCAAAAAACTAATACCCTTTCTTTGTTTTTCCACTTTACTTTTTCGCAATAGGAGAAAAAGGTCGAGGAATCCGATCACTCCCAGTCCGGCGTCACCACGGTACTTTCTTTTCTTTTTTTCCCTCCCTTTTCAGATGTTTGGCCTTTTCCAAAAACTAATACCCTTTCTCTGTTTTTCCACTTTACTTTTTCGCAATAGGAGAAAAAGGTCGAGGAATCCGATCACTCTCAGTCCGGCGTCACCACGGTACTTTCTTTTCTTTTTTTTCTCCCCCTTTTCAGATGATTGGCCTTTTCCAAAAAACTAATACCCTTTCTTTGTTTTTCCACTTTACTTTTTCGCAATAGGAGAAAAAGGTCGAGGAATCCGATCACTCCCAGTCCGGCGTCACCACGGTACTTTCTTTTCTTTTTTTCCCTCCCTTTTCAGATGTTTGGCCTTTTCCAAAAACTAATACCCTTTCTCTGTTTTTCCACTTTACTTTTTCGCAATAGGAGAAAAAGGTCGAGGAATCCGATCACTCTCAGTCCGGCGTCACCACGGTACTTTCTTTTCTTTTTTTTCTCCCCCTTTTCAGATGATTGGCCTTTTCCAAAAAACTAATACCCTTTCTTTGTTTTTCCACTTTACTTTTTTACAATAGGAGAAAAAGGTTGAGGAATCCGATCACTCCCCGTCCGGCGACACCACGGTACTTTCTTTTCTTTTTTCCCCCCCTTTTCAGATGTTTGGCCTTTTCCAAAAAACTAATACCCTTTCTCTGTTTTTCCACTTTACTTTTTCGCAATAGGAGAAAAAGGTCGAGGAATCCGATCACTCTCAGTCCGGCGTCACCACGGTACTTTCTTTTCTTTTTTTTCTCCCCCTTTTCAGATGATTGGCCTTTTCCAAAAAACTAATACCCTTTCTTTGTTTTTCCACTTTACTTTTTCGCAATAGGAGAAAAAGGTCGAGGAATCCGATCACTCCCAGTCCGGCGTCACCACGGTACTTTCTTTTCTTTTTTTCCCTCCCTTTTCAGATGTTTGGCCTTTTCCAAAAACTAATACCCTTTCTCTGTTTTTCCACTTTACTTTTTCGCAATAGGAGAAAAAGGTCGAGGAATCCGATCACTCTCAGTCCGGCGTCACCACGGTACTTTCTTTTCTTTTTTTTCTCCCCCTTTTCAGATGATTGGCCTTTTCCAAAAAACTAATACCCTTTCTTTGTTTTTCCACTTTACTTTTTTACAATAGGAGAAAAAGGTTGAGGAATCCGATCACTCCCCGTCCGGCGACACCACGGTACTTTCTTTTCTTTTTTCCCCCCCTTTTCAGATGTTTGGCCTTTTCCAAAAAACTAATACCCTTTCTTTGTTTTCCCACTTTACTTTTTTACAATAGGAGAAAAAGGTCGAGGAATCCGATCACTCCCCGTCCGGCGACACCACGGTACTTTCTTTTCTTTTTTTCCCCCCCTTTTCAGATGATTGGCCTTTTCCAAAAAACTAATACCCTTTCTTTGTTTTCCCACTTTACTTTTTCGCAATAGGAGAAAAAGGTCGAGGAATCCGATCACTCCCCGTCCGGCGTCACCACGGTACTTTCTTTTCTTTTTTTCCCCCCCTTTTCAGATGATTGGCCTTTTCCAAAAAACTAATACCCTTTCTTTGTTTTCCCACTTTACTTTTTTACAATAGGAGAAAAAGGTTGAGGAATCCGATCACTCCCCGTCCGGCGACACCACGGTACTTTCTTTTCTTTTTTTCCCCCCCTTTTCAGATGTTTGGCCTTTTACAAAAAACTAATACCCTTTCTTTGTTTTTCCACTTTACTTTTTTACAATAGGAGAAAAAGGTCGAGGAATCCGATCACTCCCCGTCCGGCGACACCACGGTACTTTCTTTTCTTTTTTTCCCCCCCTTTTCAGATGTTTGGCCTTTTCCAAAAAACTAATACCCTTTCTCTGTTTTTCCACTTTACTTTTTCGCAATAGGAGAAAAAGGTCGAGGAATCCGATCACTCCCCGTCCGGCGACACCACGGTACTTTCTTTTCTTTTTTTTCTCCCCCTTTTCAGATGATTGGCCTTTTCCAAAAAACTAATACCCTTTCTCTGTTTTCCCACTTTACTTTTTCGCAATAGGAGAAAAAGGTTGAGGAATCCGATCACTCCCCGTCCGGCGACACCACGGTACTTTCTTTTCTTTTTTTCCCCCCCTTTTCAGATGTTTGGCCTTTTCCAAAAAACTAATACCCTTTCTTTGTTTTCCCACTTTACTTTTTTACAATAGGAGCAGATGGACGAAGAATCCGATCACTCCCCGTCCGGCGACACCACGGTACTTTCTTTTCTTTTTTTCCCCCCCTTTTCAGATGTTTGGCCTTTTCCAAAAAACTAATACCCTTTCTTTGTTTTCCCACTTTACTTTTTTACAATAGGAGAAAAAGGTCGAGGAATCCGATCACTCCCCGTCCGGCGACACCACGGTACTTTCTTTTCTTTTTTCCCCCCCTTTTCAGATGATTGGCCTTTTCCAAAAAACTAATACCCTTTCTTTGTTTTCCCACTTTACTTTTTCGCAATAGGAGCAGATGGACGAAGAATCCGATCACTCCCCGTCCGGCGACACCACGGTACTTTCTTTTCTTTTTTTTCTCCCCCTTTTCAGATGATTGGCCTTTTCCAAAAAACTAATACCCTTTCTCTGTTTTTCCACTTTACTTTTTCGCAATAGGAGAAAAAGGTTGAGGAATCCGATCACTCCCCGTCCGGCGACACCACGGTACTTTCTTTTCTTTTTTTCCCCCCCTTTTCAGATGTTTGGCCTTTTCCAAAAAACTAATACCCTTTCTCTGTTTTTCCACTTTACTTTTTCACAATAGGAGAAAAAGGTCGAGGAATCCGATCACTCCCCGTCCGGCGACACCACGGTACTTTCTTTTCTTTTTTTCCCCCCCTTTTCAGATGATTGGCCTTTTCCAAAAAACTAATACCCTTTCTTTGTTTTCCCACTTTACTTTTTCGCAACAGACGCAACAAGGTACGAAAAGAAGAAACAAGGAGGCAAGTAACGGAGAAAAAACGGACAACAAGAGAAAGAAACCACGTGTAGTATGTCACATTTGTCACAAAATGCTAGCGCATAGGACTGCACTAAGAAACCATTTGAACTTGCACAGTGATGACAAGAAAATTAGATGTGAGGTTTGTAATGTAGGATTCAACTCACCAGCTGCATTGCGTTACCACATGAAACACAAACATGAAGGGCCTGTAAATTAGACGATAAATTCACCAATTTCGTTTCATTCATGCTTTAAATTCTGCTTAATTTGATTCTTTTTTATTTTGATTTATGTTAAACGTAAGCTATTATAATAAGAGAAAATATTGTTATGCTGAATTAAAACAAACAAAACAAACAGTCTACAATGTTTTATGAAGTTCTTTTCTTATGGGAAAAAATGAAAACAGTCTATATTTTTGAAAAAGTCCAATAAACCAAATGTCCAGTTCTTACTTTTTGGGTATTTCTTTATACCCCTGACTCAAGACGGTTTCAAAAACACCCAAAAAGCAAAAACTTGACATTTGGTTTATTGGGCATTTAAAAAAAATCTAGATATATTAACCTTCCTACGGTATTGGGGTCCTTTTCGGCCATAAAAATAGGTTTAACTTTTTTAATAGTTGTTCAGAGCACATCTGGTAAAATAACAATGCAGAGATTATGCAATCAAAATGAGTGCTTCCCCAACACGTACGGGAAAGTCAAGTACGAGGGGCGGAACAATAGTAAGAAATTAAATAATTTAATTAATTAACGGTCAAAATCAACAAATTAAGGCAAAATTAACTTTTGTTTGGGACCAAAACAACGTCACCCCTTTTACACCACAATGGTTTGGCAGCTTTACATTGCGCGGGATATTTGTTGTTGAGTTTGGTCAAATTTTGTTTCGTTTTGATTGCAAATGTGTATTTGCGTTAACCAAACCAAAGGACATTGCAGGTTTTTTTTTTTTTTTTTTTTTGGCTTTGTTTTCTTTTTTTTCACCTCGTGATTTTACTGATGGGTTGATAAAATCGTGAATTCAAAAAATGAGAGGAACAGCTTTGGAGTTGCGAATAAGGGATGGGAGGAAGAGGACCTCCCATATTGTTGTTCGATGTCACAGCATTCGAGCCATTTTACCAGAACTAGCTAAATACCTGTTATTAAAGGAATTAAATTGTTGAGCTATGATCACTGAAGACGCAATTTATAACTGTACAGATTTTTCCGGCATTTTGGAGCATGAAAAGTAGCTAAATTGCAAAAACAAACGGCCGACACGAAAGGCGCTTGCGAAGAAAAATGTACATTCAAATCATGGAATGCTGCGATTTTGTTTACTTGAGGCATCTTCTCTGTATACCAGTTTTGATCGGACGAAGGGTCATACATATTTCATGTAGCCGGTGCCTGTTTACGTTTAAATGACATTTTACATATCAACTAAAATTTTGGTAAAAACAACAATTAAAATATTGAACATAATGAAACTTACTAGAAATGTTAAATTTGGTTGTGAGTAATACAAAAACACACACAAATACTGTAACATTATGAAAAACAAAAAAAAAAAATGGAAAAAATACCCCCCTCCCCTCGACATTGGGCAGGGCCGAGGGACAAAAAATTTTCTAAATATTTGCAACGGCCTTAAGATCGGAAAAATGTTGTTTTGCACTACGATGAGTGTTTTTAGGATATTTTAGTGCACTAAAAAAATACAATAAGATCAAAATTGTGATCAACAAGTGGGAACAGTTCAAATTAAAATAAAGGTTACTAACTAGCTACATCAACTGACAATTATCAGAATCTACATGACAATGATACCTTGATGAGTGTGACAGATTGTCCAAGGCAGAATATGCACATTGAAATCAACCATCGTAATGGCTTATCGGTACATGAAAAGCATAACCGGGTTGATGGAATGACCCTTTGGCCCTTTAAAAGTTTCAGAGTTTGCACGCCGAAGTACCGTTGAGTCAACATTATGTGCTTGATGGAAATACATGCTGTTATCCAAAAATAACAATGAATAATTTGCAACTTTTATTATTTTTTTTAAATTTTAAATATTCTCACTACATGCACTATAGACGAAAAACTGTCATAAAAACTGGTAGAAAAGTTGCAGCTCTCCACCGCTAGAGGCAACACCGATAGCAATCGACTGTTTGCGCGAAATCATGTTGCGGTTTTTTTTTTGGGCCCTTTTTTCCCACTGTGCAATGGATGATCGCAAATGAATTCACGGGGCTTCGACAAATCGCCGTGTCTGTTTTCGTGTGCAAACTGGCCTCCAACCCTGCCTTCCCAATGTTGTAAAATCTTTGGAGTGTTAAAACGCCTTAACTTAGTTACTAGACATTTTGACTCTGCCACGAAAACAAGGCTTTTTAAGTCCTTAATATTTCCTCATTTCATTTATGGAGATTTTGTATATACTAATGCTTCGGCCGCTGCTATCAACAAACTTCGTATCGCACTTAATGCATGCATCAGATATGTCTACAATTTGTCTCGTTACTCCAGGGTTACCCACTTGCAAAAATCACTAATTGGTTGTCCCTTTGCCCAGTTCTATCGATTCAGATCATGTTGTACAATACAGAAAATAATATTCACTAAAAAACCTAATTATTTGTTATCTAAATTAAGACCTTTTCGACAAACGCGCACATTAAACTACTTGTTACCTCATTTTAATTCTTCTTATTATAGTCAGTCAATGTTTGCAAGAGGCATTGTCTTCTGGAATTCATTACCAGTATCTACCAAATCGTGTACCACTATTGTGAGTTTTAAGCAGAGATTACTAGAAGAACTCAATCGTTTAGACTAATTAGTTAGGGAATTAGAGCAACACAAAATTAGCAAGAAGCTTAAACAAAAACCACCTCACTCAGTTTGAAACATTGTAACATTTTAAAAGACATGAAGTCTTACGTTACTTAATTGAATAAATAAATAAATAAATAAACCAACATGTACAGCACCGATTTCATGGATTTCGTCTTGGAAGAGCGCCTGCACCTGAACATCAACGAAAAAGCCATCGAAGACTATCCAGCGGACGTACGTTTCGTGACCGGAAGACCCGGAAAATGAGGATGGCCCAGGACCAAGAGCCAATTGTGGCGAATCATGTAACGATTTAAAGTTACGTACGTGTGGTTAGCACGGAAGATGCCTGTGAGAGCAGAGTTTTCGGTAAAATAATTTGGGTAATAAAAAGCAAACACAAAAAAAAACAACAACAAAATCTTATTTTCATTTGTGATAATAAAAGTGGATTTTCACCATGCAACGTAATATTGACACAACACTAAAGAATATTATTCCGCTTTATTTTGATTTTGTCTAGTCCTAAGAAACAATATTGAGAAGAAACTTCGGTTTGCCCTTTCAATCTTTCGGGAAGTAGCTGCTCATCTCCATTTTGTCAGGTTTTTTCGCCATGCCCGGTTCAGAATCCTCAGCATAGGTTCCTGGGGTTCATGCTTAAAGAACAATTCTCCGCTTCGTCCATCTGGCGCCGTTCCTCGTCCACATTGTTCTGCCTCTTGCTTCGCTGCATTCCGCCCATTCCCATTAAGGAACAGCGCCTGTCCTTAATATATTAACTGCTAAAATTAAAACATTAAGGCCAATGCCGCAAGTACTTATTTTGAGGGGAAAATCACTCAAGAACCGCGACCGGTGTCGGTTGTGAAAAAGGAAGGGAAGTATCGGACCAACTAATAATAATATAATATCCGCCAGCGGAAGTCCTACGTCATTTCGGTTATGTCTGTGAAATAACTACTTTGACTTTTAACATAGATATCAAATTTTCAAATTTCGATTAATTAGTCCATCTATGTATTAAAATCTGTTATTATTGAGTAAATTTAGAAATAGGGATATTTTAATTGAAATTGATAATTCATCTGGAGTTGGTTGACTACTATAGGAACTGTTTTTTTTACACTTTTGTATACTATCAAACAAGCTTAAAAAAAACATCTGAAGATTTCTCGTATCCCTTTGATCACGATTATTTTTCATTCCATAAAAAATATTTAAATAATAATCTGCCAAAAAGATAACACTTGAGAGCTATAATAACTTATGAAAGGGTTGTCTAATCTTCGATTAGAGTCATTGGAAAGGTCTTTCAAATTCTTTTCTAAAAATGTATAACAAGACGGGTTTTCTTACAATAACCACCCTTTTTATTATTTTTCCAAACTTAAAAAAAAACCTGAAGTCTGCAAAGAAGATAAATAATTTTTTGAGGAATACACTCAACCCCCAGTGGTTGGTCACTTTTTCGTTGGACACTTTTTTAGTTTGTACCCCGTTGGTTGGACAAAGTCAAACTAAAAAGTGACAAACTATCACTTTTTACACGGCACTTACGCACACTATCAAAACAAACGTTTGGTAGTGTGTGTAAACTCCGTGTAAAAGGGGTGTCAAACTAAAACGTGACCCCGTTCGTTTGACAACAGTTGGTGTCAAACCATCGGGGTTTGAGTGTAATCGTTTACGGTGACCGGAATCTGAAGACACCATTTGTTTTGCTGGCTGGTACAAAATTTAACCTCACTTTTTTTCGTGTACGTACACGCAATACATGCGCACGTAGATAACTCTATATGTCCAGATTTCACGGCTTAACAAAAACGAAGCAGGCCGCATGAATGTACAGGGCACCCGCCTCGGATGTGGCGAAGAAGCAGTAGGCGACAGCAGAATCGATGCCAATAAAGGACAGGCGGAAGTTCCCTAATCTGGGCACACCCGAGCAGCAAAATTCAGGAACAGAACGATGCCGTTTCATGTGTCAGTCGGCGGCAGCGGAATCGGCTGAACAAACAAGAGAAATTTGACAAAATATCAGAACAACAAAAATCCTCTCACGGAGATGAATCGACATCGTCCGGAACCGGTAAGCGGGACGAGAAACGGCCGCTGGACAAACGCATCCAGCTCCAATTGTAGGGTTGTTACGGACGGCGCGGATCGCGCGGATGGCGCGTTTCGCGCGGATTTGCTGACCAATTTTGCTCAGGCGCGGATTTCGCGCGGATGGCAATTTTGATAAATAAATAGATAAATAGATAGAATTACATTCAAGTTATTAAGCAAAATATTATGAAGAATTACGTAAATTTGTATTTTTTTTTCCATTGAGTGCAATTTCAATTTCTTTTTTTTCTGAAAATGTTTGTTTGTTTTTTCTCAATACGAACCGTCGAAAAATTAAGATGATGATTATGTAGTGATTATTTTTTAAATGTATGGTTGAAAACTTCTTAAATAAAATTTCTTAACTTATTTCTTAATATATCCGGCTCTGAAAATGTAATTTGTTTTGAGTTTTGAGTAATGATTTTTTAACCTTATTATTTTTCAATTTTATAGTGGATATATTCAATTTGTCTTTGAATTTTAGACGGGATTTACCCGTAGAAATATTTTTTTTACATTTTAATAGTTTTTTTCAATCAATATTTTTAAAATTCAGATTTAAAATTTTTCGAATTTCTAAAATCATAATTTAAAAAATCCAGAATTTCTTAATTCAGAATTTAAAAAATCTAAAATTCAAAAAAAAAATCAAAAAAAGAATTTTTTTTGTGACACTTTTCTTGACGTCTCTTGAGGTATTTTTTGCTCTCATTCCTTCAAACATAAAACGAGTTTCATTTTTTTTATCAAATACTTTCTGTATTAGTATTTGTTTTTTTGTGTAACATTTCTTGAATGTTGGTTGCGATTTTTTTTTATATGGCGCGGATTTCGCGCGGATTGAGTTTTCGGTCGGCGCGGATTTGGCGCAGATTTTATTTTCGACTTTCCCGTAACAACCCTGCAATTGGGTCCTAAAATGAAGCTTAGATTGCTGATATTATTGTTTACTGCGATAAAGCTTAATTTTCTAAGTATAATGACCCTTTGTACGACCACAAAGAGTTTAAAATGGATTTTTAAATCAATTTTGAAAAATTAACCTCGCGGTCCTTCTTGACAGAAAAGCTCCTACTTGACAGCTCGTTCCAAGGGGACCATAGTTGATCCATCGAAAAAATGTTGTCTTGTCAAATTTTTTTTTGCATTAAAATGAAAAAAAAGTGATCAGAAATGGTTTTTAATCGTGTTTTTCACCGTTGTAAATAAAAATTGACATAAGGCTTTAGTGCCCAATTCAACCGGTTCCCCCTGCTAAACTAATTGCAGCAAAATAAATGAATTTTAACCTGAAAATTTTAACCTTAACAAACACAAAAACAGATGACAGAAAAACAAGAAGAAGATTAAAAAGGCCTACACCCTTACCAAAAATCATGATTTTTTGAGTTCCAAATCCCACTTTTCATACGAATTTTTCAGTTCAACCCATATAACCATTTTTATGGTTGTAGTACCTGAACTCAAATAATCGTATGAAAAGTGGGATTTGGAACTCAAAAAATCATGATTTTTGGTAAGGGTGTAGGCCCCTGTAGGTCTGATCGTCGCTCTGACGTTACGTAATTCATGAACATTAAATGAGGAAAAAGGCCTCAACCGTTCAATGCGAACCTAGTGTAAAAAAATGAAAACTTCATTTGAACGCCATTTTTGAAATTCAAATCTAAGCATGCTTTGAAATTCAATTTGAAAAAATTCAAACCCAAATTCAATTTTCAGTGCGCATCACGTGTCTTAAGAATATAAAATGAAGAATATTGAGCAATTTAACCTGGCATTGTCGAACTTTCCAGCCCTACCTGCAAAGGTTAACCCGTTGCAGTCTCCGGTATCGACGGTGAAGGTCCTCCGGGCATCGGCCACGAAGATCGTTCCGCTGCGGTCTCCGGCAGCAGCTGCTGCGAAATTCGGTAGGTTATTTTTTTTATTGTTAAACTTGAGCCGTTGATCATTTTCGGTGATAATTGAGCATCACTCTTAAATATTCTCTACAAAATTCAATTTAACGAATTTCTGCCCCAAAAAGAATCAGCATGTGCCGGTTGTTGCCTTCTTAAAGCCACTGAAGGAATTTTTGATCTAAATCAATTGTGCTTCAAAATTTATAAAATTTTGTGTAACAGTCATTAACGTCCTATCAAATTTCTGCACCAACTAGAAGCCACTGAAGTAATTTTTAAACTAAATCAATTGTGCTTCAATATATATATTATTTTGTGGCACAGTCATTGACGTCATAGTTGGCAATTATTGATTAATGATGTTTTTTATAACTTTACAATGAATGGGATAATATGGACCCGCGTGGACCAGTTGAGACTGGTCAATTACATGCTCGGCAAATACGGCGGCAAATGATTTTTTTAAATGTATTTTATTTTTTTTAACCGTCCCTCGGTCCTAAACGGACCCAATAAAAATAAATCAAGAAAAAAAATGAATGGGATAATCGTTACCAAAATGAATCAGCATGTGTAGGGCAATATTTTAAACAACTTGTTGAAGAAATTTTGTCAAAATTTTGATAGCAGCGCAAAATTTATATGTTTGAACGAAAAAATCATGACAATGATGGAAGTCTTCACGTTAACGTGATAAAAAAACGGTCTTGTTTCACATGCAGCGATGAACAAACCGTGCGTCGTCCCGGAATCGACCGCGAAGGTCGTCCCGGCATCGACTGCGGAGGTCGTCCCGGCATCGACGGTGAAGGTCGTGAAGGTCCTCCCGGTATCGGCCACGAAGGTAGTCCCGGTATCGGCCTCGAAGGTCGTCAAGCAGCAGTCTCCGGCATCGGCCTCGAAGGTCATCCCGGCATCGACGGTGAAGGTCGTGAAGGTCCTCCCGGTATCGGCCTCGAAGGTCCTCCCAGTATCGACCGCGAAGGTCGTCCCGGCATCGATGGTGAAGGTCGTGAAGGTCCTCCCGGTAACGACCGCGAAGGTCGTCCCGGAATCGACCGCGAAGGTCGTCCCGACATCGACGGTGAAGGTCCTCCCGGTATCGGCCTCGAAGGTAGTCCCGGTATCGGCCACGAAGGTCGTCCCGGTATCAGCCACGAAGGTCGTCCAGCAGCAGTCTCCGGCATCGGCCCCGAAGGTCGTCCCGCAGCAGTCTCCGGCAGCAGCTGCAGCGAAATTCGGTAGGTTTTTTTTTGGATTATTAAACTATAGTTAAAAATATATATCAAATGGTTTTTTTTTATTTAAAAAAAGGTCTTGTTTCGCATGCACCTGTGGACAAACCGTGCGTCGTCCCGGAATCGACCGCGAAGGTCGTCCCGACATCGACGGTGAAGGTCGTGAAGGTCCTCCCGGTATCGGCCTCGAAGGTAGTCCCGGTATCGGCCACGAAGGTTGTCCCGGTATCAGCCACGAAGGTCGTCCAGCAGCAGTCTCCGGCATCGGCCTCGAAGGTCGTCCCGCAGCAGTCTCCGGCAGCAGCTGCAGCGAAATCCGGTAGGTTTTTTTTTGGATTATTAAACTATAGTTAAAAATATATATTCAAATTTTTTTTTTTATTTAACAAAAGGTCTTGTTTCACATGCACCGGTGGACAAACCGTGCGTCGTCCCGGAATCGACCGCGAAGGTCGTCCCGGCATCGACGGTGAAGGTCGTCCCGGCATCGACGGTGAAGGTCGTCCCGGCATCGACGGTGAAGGTCGTCCCGGCATCGACGGTGAAGGTCGTCCCGGCATCGACGGTGAAGGTCGTCCCGGCATCGACGGTGAAGGTCGTGAAGGTCCTCCCGGTATCGGCCTCGAAGGTCGTCCCTGAATCGACCGCGAAGGTCGTCCCGGCATCGACGGTGAAGGTCCTCCCGGTATCGGCCTCGAAGGAAGTCCCGGTATCGGCCACGAAGGTCGTCCCGGTATCAGCCACGAAAGTCGTCCAGCAGCAGTCTCCGGCATCGGCCTCGAAGGTCGTCCCGCAGCAGTCTCCGGCAGCAGCTGCAGCGAAATCCGGTAGGTTTTTTTTTGGATTATTAAACTATAGTTAAAAATATATATTCAAATGTTTTTTTTTATTTAACAAAAGGTCTTGTTTCACATGCACCGGTGGACAAACCGTGCGTCGTCCCGGAATCGACCGCGAAGGTCGTCCCGGCATCGACGGTGAAGGTCGTCCCGGCATCGACGGTGAAGGTCGTCCCGGCATCGACGGTGAAGGTCGTCCCGGCATCGACGGTGAAGGTCGTCCCGGCATCGACGGTGAAGGTCGTCCCGGCATCGACGGTGAAGGTCGTGAAGGTCCTCCCGGTATCGGCCTCGAAGGTCGTCCCTGAATCGACCGCGAAGATCGTCCCGGCATCGACGGTGAAGGTCCTCCCGGTATCGGCCTCGAAGGAAGTCCCGGTATCGGCCACGAAGGTCGTCCCGGTATCAGCCACGAAAGTCGTCCAGCAGCAGTCTCCGGCAGCAACTGCAGCGAAATTCGGTAAGTTACTTTTCGAAATTTTATAAGGAAAGAAACAGTTTATATGTCCCGGTTGCTTTTTCAGCAAAAATTAATATTATTCACGTGTATGAGCTGGTATCTGACCCACATTCCCCCACAATATTTTAAAAATAGTAAAATCCCTTAAGCTTAGCTTCGTGACCAACAAACCAACTCTAATAATCCTTGAACGCCCCCTGCATCATCTCCAACGGGGTACTTTTACACACAAATTTCTGCACAATAGCCTCGCCAACCCGAGTTGGGCAGGGCCTCACCCAACTCCGTATCATTTTCAGCTTGTGGTGAATCGGCGACGAGGACACGGAAGAACGGTATGATCCGCGTGATTCCGCATTCCAGGATTTTTCAATCATTTCAAACATCTGACAATTCCAAATGACATTTCTTAATGTCAAAATCAGAAGGGTTGCCAAAGAATCTTTTTTTTCAAATTTTTCGAAATGACGTTTCCAGTTCCAAAGGGAGCGTTATTTTATTACGTAACGCAGATGGGGGAGGGGGGGGTCGAAGGCTGTGTTACGATCCATACAATTTTTTTCAAATTTGTATGGAAAATTTGTTACGAGGGGAGGGGGAGGGGGTCCAAAAATCCAAATGTTTGCGTTACGTAATAAAAGAACGCTCCCAAAGGAAATGGAGGAACTGAAGTAACTTTTGCTCATTTTTGGTGGAGAGGTACACTCAGCCAAAACATCGTTCGATATTCATATGACACACCATATAACACCCTCAGAAATCTCCTGTTTTTGATTTCTTATGAAAACCATATAACCTTCAAAATGGTAATGGCGGAGTATGTAGCAAGCAGAGCAGAAGGACAATGTTCGACAGCAAATGAAAAAATGAGAGTATATTAGAAAAACATGTTTTTTGTTGAAGTATTTCGTTCGAGATTTCGTTGTCTTACAATTAATTGTTTACAGATTATTTTATCGTACCCCTGAGACTTTGTTGTTGTTTGTTTTTTCCGGTGGTCTCGAATGGATTTGGCGCACCGCAAGGGAAAAAGTATGTACCATTTAAAAATTGGGTCCTAAAATGAAGCTTAGATTGCTGATATTATTGTTTACAGCGATAAAGCTTATTTTTCTGAGTACAATGACCCTTTGTATGACCACAAAGAGTTTAAAATGGATTTTAAAATCAATTTTGAAAAATTAACCTCGCGGTCCTTCTTGACAGAAAAGCTCCTACTTGACAGCTCGTTCCAAGGGGACCATAGTTGATCCATCGAAAAAATGTTGTCTTGTCAAATTTTTTTTTGCATTAAAATGATACAAAGTGATCAGAAATGGTTTTTAATCGTGTTTTTTACCGTTGTACATGAACATTGACATAGGGCTTTAGTACCCAATTGAAAACGATTTCCGATTAAATCTGTCCTGTTTTGGCATCGTTCGTCATCTGGAGCGGAGTGGAGCGCGACAACAGGAATGTATTTGAACAACAAGCATCACCATCTCTTTAGGCCTCGTCAGAGTGGATCCGCCAAGAACGGTTAAAGGAAACGTTGATTTGTAATGTTTTTGTCTAATTTGGCTAGAGATTTGATATTAATTAACTTTTTTCTAAACAGGAAACCGAACAACGATTTGACCAACAACAGCAGGCGGCCAACTCAAGTCCATATTAGTCCTACTTGACAGCTCGTTCCAAGGGGACCATAGTTGATCCATCGAAAAAATGTGGTCTTGTCAATATTTTTTTTTGCTTTAAAATGAAAAAAAGTGATCAGAAATGGTTTTTAATCGTGTTTTTTACCGTTGTACATGAACATTGACATAGGGCTTTAGTACCCAATTTTAAAAAAAAATAACATCGCGGCCCTTCTTTAAAACTCGTTTCAAGAAGACAGTTCGGTCTATATTAAAAAAATCACTTTTATGTCTATGCAACTCTGCGGTGAAAACTATTCTGTGTGTTTACATTTAGGTTGTGTTGTTTATCCAGATTTTTAAGCGAAGATGGCGTTCGATTGGTGAACGTCCGAACTGTCAAAATCACGCACCAACATTAGAAAAAAATGTGGCGGTCATGCCAGGATACACGTTTTTTTCGTAATGTTGATACCACTACGTGATTTTGACATTTCGGGGGTTCACCATTTGAACGCCATTTTCGCTTAAAAATCTGGATACTGTCTGGAAAGTTCATCCACAGACAAGCAGACGTATAGTAATAATTTTTTTACTTCAATTTTGCATTAAATTTTTCAAGGTTTAAACTTGAAGTCAACATGGATATTTATTTTAAACGTATTTTATGAGTTCATTTTCTTTTAATTTTCAGAAACAGTAAGCGAGTTAAGGAAGATGCTTCAAGATGAGTTGGTAAGTTTTTTTTTATTTTTTTTAAAAGAAACAACTAATTTTTTTTCTTTCAAGTGCCGGCATAAAAGCGCAATGCTACAGATAAAATCACGCATCTGCGGCGAAATCCGCGCCATCGCGCCCGTTGCTGGCATAAACCCAGAGGACGACAAAGACGCGTACGGGAAGATGCAGGTAAGTTAGTCACTTTTTCGTTTAATCTTTTTCGATTTATTTTTTGTTAAATTTTAACAATTAAGAGCCTTATAAGGCAGAATCTCAAAAGGAATTAAACATATAATAAATATAATATTAAATATTTCAGGAACGGCAGACAAAAGAACTGCAAGAAATAGTAGCACGGCTGTCCGTAGAAAACCGTCTGAGTTGCCAGGAATTGTCCGTGGACGACGTTGGAGACAACGAAGAGTGGATCGAGGCCGGCGGAGAGAACGCAGAAGCACCAAAGGGCAACAAAAGGCCGAGCAGTGCTTCTGAGCAAATAGAGTTAAAACGGTTTAGATTCGTGTCAGACACGGCGTCAGACATTTTCCCGCTCACAACTGCCCAGGGTCCACACCAAGTTCCGAACCCTCCTGTTGCTATTTTCGAGTTTCCCTTTCCTTATCAAATCATCTCGGAATTAGCAACCTGCATTCATTACAATAAGAAGAGGAAAACGGCTGAATATGCCGCGTACGAACTCAGTACGGAAGGGGAGAAACTCTTCTTATTGGAACGCAGATACTACCAGGACAAGAGAATGTTGCCGGTGAGGAGGGTTCGGATGTACCACCTTAAAGACAGACGCTACGTGCTGTTCCACGTCATTCCACAATGTCATTTATTTGACTTGATGGGACAGTACGTAGCAAACTGTTTGTCTAACTTGGTGCCATTTGATGGCAAAATGAACAGCGGACCCTGGGCTGCTATGGAGCGGGAAGATCTCAAAGAACGTCGAAATTTTGTATATATAAAAATTCACATAGGAGAGCTTCGGGTAACTCCGAAAAGAGGACAAACAGAAGAATACACTGTACTAAAAGGAAACGTTACCGTTTTGAATAGGCTTTATAAGGCGCGAGAATGCCACGACAAACTAGGTAACATTCACCTAGTTTGTCGTGGCTTCGACAATAAGCCGCCCATTTTTAGTAAGTTAGAAGAGTATAATATTAGTTTATTTGATATTTGGATTTATGGTGGAATAGATCTTTTTAAGTACCAGCTAAATAAAATTGTTAGTTTAAATGGAATGCCGTTTGATAGGGAGATGTTTGTTAAACAAATAAACAATGAAAAATAAATTTTATTATTTATTTAAAAATTTAAAAAAAAAATTAAAAAAAAATGAAAAAAAATTGTTGAAATACATGTTTGTTCAGAGCAGCACGGTAGCTGCTGGTGATACGATCACTTTCGGATGATCATCTTGATCTCGGGGATACCGAAGATCATGCTGTAAACATAAACAAACAAATGACAATTCGACATTGATAGATCGTGGTAAGATACACTTACACATCTATATGTGATCGTCATATTCCCACAGTTGAGACAGCTTGTATGCAAGGTCGCATACAAGCTTGCATACAAGGTGATCGTACATTTGTAATGATCACATGGCATGGTTGCCAATCGGCACAGTGGTGCCAGTAAATTGAGTTTATCAATAGTATTAGGAATTCACTCACTCACTCAGATATGTAACAATAATGTAACATGAATTGTATTAATCACTTGACGAATAATAAACGACTAGGATACTTTCATTTCCTCACACCAGATAACACTGTTTTACTTTCAACAAAATTAACTAGCGCGGAGTAAGAAAATAAAAGACTGTAGGGATTATGGGTTGCAGGATTGAATATGTAATAAATTATTAAATGAGTATTAATTATAAGATTGATATAATTCATAAATAAGAGTTAAGAGCGCAACAAAAAGTGCGCACCTTCATGAATATTGCCTTGTTAGCTGATTGTGGATTGAGTGCGAGAGCGCGCTAGCGAGCTTCGAGAGAGAACAACGAGCGAGAAAACAACGAGATGCGCGCGGCCGGCGAAAGAGAGAATGAAGATTGTCAAATCAGTTTTGTGGTTAATTTCTGTGGAATAAGACGTGTTGTTTGTTAATTGCAAAATATCTGTGTTTTTATTATAAAAGAAAGTCCCCGATCACGACAAAGACCAATGTATTACGAGAGCTTTTTTTGCCTTTGCTGAACCAAAAGTGGTAGTTGATAATATCTGGGTTGTGAGCTAAGCTTAGTTCTTTGTCGGTTTCCATGATGAAAAGCCGCAGCACGATGTACAGCTCGAATAACGTCGTGCTCATATCTAGCTGGTCCATTTCTCCGACGCGGTTGTGCTGATCCAGTCGAATCGTGAGCTTCTTGAACCCTTTGCACATTTTCTCCACGATTGGTTTGAGATGAGCTACGACACTTGCCTCGTGTTGCTTGCACAGCTCACGTGTGTACTCGATGTCTAGAATGCTTCTGAACGGAGTGTTGTAGTAAGAAGTTGCTCGAATTATATCACTCTGAAGCAATTGGATCAGATTTATGGAGCCTGTGAGCTTTTCCTCGTCGGAAAAAGTGGCCTTCATGGTGTTGGAAACGGCTTCGTCGAACCATTTTTTAGCACCTATTCGTACTGCTAAAACGGACAATATCGGTTCACCCAATGTCGAGATAATCGAGTGACTATTTTTTGATCAACATCCCACCACACACACAGACATTTGCTCAGAATTCGATTCTGAGTCGATAGGTATACATGAAGGTGGGTCTAGGAGGTCTAATTGAGAAGTTCACTTTTCGAGTGATTTTATAGCCTTTCCTCAGTAAGGTGAGGAAGGCAAAAAGTGTGGCTGTCATGCCATGGGAAACTTTTTTAGTAATGTTGGTACCACTGTGCGATTTTGACATTTCGGGCGTTCACCATTCGTAACGCCATCTTCGCTTAAAAATCTGGATACATGCGCATGACACATGGAATCTCAATATTTAGATTCGTTTTACCTTGAATCAAATAAATTATTCTGTGGAAAAAAACGTGGAATCGGGAAACATCGCAGAGCCATGGTGAATACAATCGAAAAGGTGAAGACATATTTTGTAATTTACTCGACTACGAACATTAATAATTTCTAATCTTTCTATCTTTCTAATTAATTTCTTTTTACAATTATTAAAAGCGAGAGTACACAATATCATGTTTTTCGAGAAAAATAAAAAGAAATATGAAGTTCAACTTCAAATTACAAACAACCCGGAAAACGGTAATTAACTTGAATACGAACATTAATAATTTCTAATCTTTCTATATTTCTAAATAATTTCTTTTTACAATTATTAAAAGCGAGAGTTCACAAAATCATGTTTTTCGAGAAAAATAAAAAGAAATATGAAGTTCATCTTCAACTTACAAACATCCCGAGATACGGTATTTTTCCAACAAATTTCCCGGAAAGCTATTAGGATTTTTGATAAACGCAATTGAGTGCGCAATACAATTTCTAGAGATTTTTTGAAATGTAAGTGAGAATAATTAAAACTGGCATGCTTCTTGGTTCAATAATATTACATAAATCAAGAAGCATGCAAGTTGTACATAACGACGACACTAAAAAATCACACTGGTACATCAGAATAACATGCTGCTCTACCTCGTGTTGAAGAATCTTGCGCCCCAAAACAAAATCACACAAAAAGAAGAGAAGAGCGAGAGTAAACAGCAGAGACGCACCCTTACCAAAAATCATGATTTTTTGAGTTCCAAATCCCACTTTTCATACGAATTTTTCAGTTCAACCCATATAACCATTTTTATGGTTGTAGTACCTGAACTCAAAAAATCGTATGAAAAGTGGGATTTGGAACTCAAAAAATCATGATTTTTGGTAAGGGTGCGGCAACGAAAGACATCAGCAGACATGCAAGTGGAAGAGAACTGTCAAAAGTGCTTTTCACGACGTCGCTCTTGGTTCACTTTTCATCGCGAAAAAATGGTGGACGTGGCCGATGGTTGAGAAGTCGTCGCGGATTAATTTAGTTTCCTAGTGGCTAAACGGAACCTTTCCGAGGATTATATTGCGGGTCCGGGTTTTGTCCGTTTTCGGGGGCATCGATTGTGTGTGAATTCCGTGTGCTGGGAGCGGTGTCATCGCGAGCTCGTTCGGCACGCTGCTGCACGCGTGAGTGTTTCATGCTTCGGATTGATGGAGCTGTAGACTGATCTTTTCTTCTTGTTTTAGATGTGGCATCAACGTTACCTCGATCAAGATCGATCCGTACATTAACATTGACGCGGGGACATTTTCCCCGTACGAGCATGGTAAGTGACTATTTTTAGTCGGTTTATTTCCCCTGGGCAAGTCGCGTGGCTCGCGCGGGCAGTGCAGTCAGATTTGAACACTTTTTTGCTCTTCCGCTTCTCAGGTGAGGTGTACGTTTTGGACGATGGCGGCGAGGTCGATCTGGATCTGGGAAACTACGAGCGCTTTTTGGATATTACGCTGCACCGGGACAACAACATTACGACCGGGAAGGTGTACAAGCAGGTCATCGAGCGGGAACGCATCGGCGACTATTTGGGCAAGACCGTGCAGGGTGAGTTTGGAGCTCGAGGTTTTGGAAGAAGATTTGCTGAAAGAGTTGTTTACTTTTCAGTTGTGCCCCACATTACGGACGCCATCCAGGAGTGGGTCGAGCGCGTGGCCAAGTCACCGGTGAAGGGAGACGTAACGCCGGAAGTTTGCGTTGTGGAGCTGGGCGGAACCATCGGTGACATCGAGGGAATGCCCTTCGTTGAGGCGTTCCGTCAGTTTCAGTTCCGCGTGAAGCGCGAGAACTTTTGCGTTGCGCACGTGTCGCTGGTTCCGTCGCCGAGGTCCACCGGCGAACCCAAAACCAAGCCGACCCAGGCCAGCGTGCGTGAGTTGCGTGGTTTGGGACTGAGTCCGGACCTGATCGTGTGCCGGTCGGAGAAACCAATCGGCAACGAGGTAAAGGACAAGATCAGCAACTTTTGCCACGTTGCGCCCGAGCAGGTCATCTGCATTCACGACCTGTCGTCGATCTACCACGTCCCTCTTCTAATGGACGAGGCGGGCGTGATTGACTTCTTGAGCGAGCGGTTGCAGCTGAATCTGCCGGTGCGCCCAGCCCGGTTCATGCAAAGCTGGCGCGACCTGGCGGAACGCGTCGACAACGTGTACAAGAAGGTCAACATTGCGCTGGTGGGAAAGTACACCAAGCTGGAGGATTCGTACGCGTCCGTGTCCAAGTCGCTGCTGCACGCCTCCCTTGCCGTGGGCTACAAACTGAATCTGAAGTTCATCGAGGCTTGCCACCTGGAGCGACAAACCAAGCAGGAAACTCCCCATCTGTACTACGAAGCCTGGCAGAGTCTCACTAACAGTCAGTAAGTTGATGCCGTTGATTGTTCATACACACAGGGTGGCCACTCAAGACGGGAAAATTGGGAAAAAGTTAGTGATTTTGTGTGTGTGCTTATGCGAGTGTTGGTTAATGTTAATGTGATGTTGTTTTTTATGGTTTGCGTATTTTGTTTTGTTTTTATTTGTTAGTTTTTAGCAAGGTTGTTAATTAATAATATTATCGTCTAACGATAACAATAATCGTTATTGTTATCGTCGGGATGATAACGATAATCTATCATTATCGTTATTTCGATAATTCTATCGACGATAATCATATTTTTAATGGACGGTATCTCCTTTTTTAAATCTTTCTAAAATTGGCTTAATTCTTCCAAATCATGTCAAGCGGCTTAATTCAACCAAATCATGTTAAATGTAGTAAGTTTCAAAAGATTAAATATTTATTTACTTTGATTTTCATATTTTGCTATATGGGTATCAAACAAAGCGAAACTTTGTATGCTTTTTCACTTCATTAGAGTTTTTTTGGAAAAAAAAACTACAGTTTTCCTAAATTACCGTATTTTTTCGTAAATACTCAAATTTCAAAATTTGCAATATATAGGTATCAAACGAAGCGAAATTTGGTATTGTATTTTATTTATATTTTGGAAAATACTAAAATTATCACAAAATACAATTTTTTTTTCAAATGTACTCAATTAAAAAAAATCACTTCATTAGGGTTTTTTTTGTTAAAACTAAAATTTTCACAAAATACCGTATTTTATCGAAAATGCTCAAATTTTCAAAATATGCAATATGGGTATCAAAGAAGGAAGATTTTGTATGCTTTTCCACCTTATTAATGTTTTGTTGTAGAATACTAAAATTTTCATAAAATATTGTTTCGAAAGTACTTGCAGGCCAAGGGTGAAATGATACCTTTTCGGTTGACACCCGATGAGGAACATCCTGGAAGGAGCGGAACTACATCCGTAGTGCTGTTAGTTGATCTTGGTCAAAACAGCTGCTCTGGTTTCTTGCAAGTTACCCATTTTCTTACCTCCACGTTGGCTTGGTTTCGTCATCATGATGACAACACGTGACCTTGCTGGTGGCCTGTGGAAACGAACTCATAAACCTTTGACCAGCGAGGGTCAGAGTCGAGACGGCCAAAAGAAAGGGATGCGCAATGTGGGTAGGGAAGATTGTAGACGGTATTGTTTTGATTCACAGCATGTTGAGTTATCTGTTGTGGATGTACCTGATAGGGGGAGGGGGGGCAGAATGGCCCGCCTAAGTAAAATGCGCAAAAAACCATAGAAAAACATACAAATTTATGAATTCAGTGTAGTAGGCTTATGCTTTGGGATGTTCCCTTCAATGTTGTATACTGGGTTGATGAAAATTTTTAGATTAAAACTATTTTTGGTGCACTTTAAAAAAAAAGTTTTTGCGACTACTTTTCCAGGGTGCGGGGCAGAATGGACCACCCTGCGGGGCAGAATGGGCCACCTTAGAAAACAAGCCATTTCGTCTAATACAACGTTGAAGGGAGATAAGAAATGACTTAAGGGACCTTTCTAACATAGTTTCCATGAAGTTAGACCACTTTCATAAAAATAGTCACTTACCAAAACAAACATTTTTGAAAATAGTGTTAATATGTTGTAATATGACATTATTTTTACAAATAAGCATCAAAACAACTAAAAAATCAACTAATGTTGCATTAAACGTGATTTGTGAAGCTACCAGGAGCGAAATAATCCAATTAGCTCGAATTTCGTAACTTTTGATTGTTTTTATAAGGCAGAAAAAGGGTGGTCCATTCTGCCCCCAAGTGGATTTTAATTTAACACTTCCACCACCAAGCCTCTAAATGATTTGAAGGTTCCGTTGTTGTTTGCATACCTTGGTAGTAACATCTAGTAACATTATAAGCATTGTACAAACTTTTTCAAACAATCCAACTTTTCAGAAAGCTTATTTAAAAACCTCGAAATAAACAACATTTGCGTGGTTTTGCCAATAATTTAAATTTTTGCTCATAATTCGAAAAATACAATGAATTCAAACGTCGTTTTCGGTATGGTGATGTTATTTGACGTCCTTTATAAGACCCTTGCCTTACGGTTGGTCTAAATCCATTCTAAAGCCCAAAACCAAGGGTGGCCCATTCTGCCCCCATGGGCCATTCTGCCCCCCCTGCCCCTACATCACAATACGGGGTTTCTCTTCTTGCCACTTTCAGCTACTATCTATCTTCTATTTCTGATTTTCTAATTCGACTGATTTTCTAATTCGGCTTCTGTTTACTATCCACCATTTTATTTTGATTGCATGATCCTTTGTTTCTCTTGTTTTCATATACTAATGCATCTTTTTGTTTTGTTTTTGTTTGTTTCCATTTTCATGTCGTGTCTGGGCCTACGGTTGGAGAACGATTGCAATACAACAACCTCAAGGCTATGGTGGTGTCGGGCTCCAAGGGATCCAACATTAACATCTCGCAGGTGAGTTCAACGCGTCTAGCGTGGGTTACGGTGAAAAGATTGATTGAGCTGCATGGTAAATCTCTAACCAACTACAAAGCCATAGGTTGCTTGATCATCTCCAATACTCCTCCTTAGCTGTATGTCACTTTGGTTTTCGCACTGGATCGTATCATCCTCCTTGGTCAGTCAGTCGAAACATCTCGCTCACGTTCGTCAAGATCGCTTCCACCTACTTCTCATGGTTCAGGGGAATCTCGTCCTTGTTCCGGTTTACCCGGATTTCCAGAACGTACTTCGCAGGTTCGATGTCTTTCATCTTGAATTCTCGGCTGAGTTGGTCCTTCCCGGGCAGACGGCAATAACAACATTCATAACAAATCGATTATTGATGCATACATAATAGTTTAATAACAACATTTCTCGGGTTAGTTTTCAAAACGTCCTAAGAGCCAAACCCCTCAAGTGGAGGAAAACGATGAACAAGTTTTTGACCATTATTTTAATTCTTATTAATATGTAAGAGGGTTTCAAAAGCATATTTTTAGTCAAAATGATTGCTTTGACTATAAGCTATGGTAGCCATATCAAGCGAATACAAAAATTTAGCAATTTATGTGTGTTTTAGCCTTGTTTTATAACACCAGGTTGATTCGACCTTTTACATGAGCAAATTGTTTCATACGTCCCTGAGTTTTTTGAGTAGAATGACAATACGACCATTGGCAAAATTTATTTATTTTGTGATTAAAACACATTTAAATCAAACATTCTTATTTTAAACATCGTTTCAACACCCCCCGCAAAGAGAGCAGTCGATGTTTTGTGTTCTTTTAAGAGATTGGGAGAAAACATCGCAGAGGAGAAAAGTCCAACTGACAGATTTTATTCTCTCTCTCTCGCCGGAATAAAAGACTGAAACTTCGTTTTGCTGGTTGGCAAATTGGAAAATATTCTTCGCGCATCCTTTAGGTCATATAATCAGCGCAATGTATTTAACGGAATAACGAATATTCATCTTTTTTTCGTAAAAACTCATGTGCCCATAATAATTAAGCAATTATTATAGAACTTACGTCCTTTTCCTATGAGCGTAAGTACATTTTTGAAATTATCAGTACTTACGACCTTGCATCACCAAGGACGTATGTGACTTCTCCGTATGAAAAGCACATTCGACCTTTTATATGCGGGCGATATTTTTGTTTAAATTCATTTTTTTGGAAATTCTGCTCGAGTGGATCATTAGTAGTGCGTTAGAAGAGTGCAACCGTGCCAAAAACTAAATTTTGAACAACTGGCGCTTACGACCTTTTGAAAACTAACCCGAGATTTGTTGTTCAATATCATTTTGTGTTATTAGGATCATGTTTTATTTTTCGTTTGTTAAGAATTCCGGTAATTCATGGTAAGAAATCGCGCGCTCTTGTTTATCTCCGGTACTTTTTTGCGCTAATGCTACGTTTTTTTTCCCGTCAGGCCACCAAGCTTCTGGAGGTCCGGCAAAAGCGGCGAATCTACGACGTAACCAACGTTTTAGAAGGAATTGGCCTGATAGAGAAGCATGGCAAGAACAGCGTCAAGTGGCGGTAAGTGTCCAGTTCTAGAGTCTCCCTCCCACACTCGGTAACATGGGAGGAACCGCGCGTGAGGGCAAAGGAGGGTGGGGTTTTTTATGTTGGGAACAGATAGGCGGCAACATAAGGGAGATTTGGGAGGGGGCTGAACCTGTATCGAACACCTTGTTTTTTTTTTCGTTGGCGTTATTGTTGCGCGAGGAGAGAGTGTTCGGTGCTAGCCATAGTAGGCGCAATGATAGTGTGGTGGCGCGCACAGAGTGCAATTTGAATTATCAAATATGGCGCCTACTGTGGGAAGGTGTAAGAAAATTGCGCGCAATATCAGTGGTAATGAAAATTATTTAATATTGCTTATTGCGAGATAAAACCAATTTACTCCTTCGCTGTGACTGACAGGAGGTTACAGCCGCCGAACTACCGCTGTGTAAAAATCGGCAGGTTGAACTGAAATTCAGCGTTGATTTGGCTGTCAACCTGATTTGTTTTGAATATTTTCCGAAAAGTCAGCAAAAAACTCAAGGCAACCTTTGACAACAGCCAAAAATTTGTTCTGCGGCTGTCATGCGGCCATTCTTTTGCGGTCATATCAGCGCGCGTGAACTCTAATTATTAACGCCCGCGATAATATTTTTAAGCATGCAAAATGAAGACCGCTATTTTTTTATATTCCAAGCATTGTTTTCAATTTTAAAGGTAAGAAGTATAAAAAAATACTTAACCCTTTACGACCCAACCCCGCCTTTAGGTGGGCTTCGATCAAAAATTCGCTAAAAAATAATTATTCAATCAATTTTTGATCTTTAAAAAGAATTGGAAAAAGAACGCTTAAATTTTAAGAAAATTTAACGTTTGGAAGTTTGACTTCTTTTATGTGACTTTTTTTGATTTTGATTTGATGTGACTTAAACAGGGTGGCCACTCAAGTCGGGAAATCGGGAAAGTCGGGAAAAAGTCGGGATTTCGCCAAAATCCGCCAAAAATCGGGACAAATTCGGGAATTTATGATTTTTTGTCAAAAAGTCGGGAAAAGTCGGGAATTCTAAGCATACTTGCCTGAAAATTATTTTTTAACTCTTGAATAATTTTGTAATATTTTGTGCAATTTTCAAATTGAATTCGCTCAATTCTACTTTAGTAACTTACTTAAAATTTAAGGTTCTTTTCACTATTTCAATATATTTGAGTATGGAAATGCTGTTTAAAACTTTTAAAATCTTATTAATATTGGAGTCTTTGACACAGATCTTCCTAATATTTTTCATGAATAATATGATCTCTATTAATTTTTGTTTATCAAACAAGAGGTTGAGTTAATGGTAAACTAATATAAAAATAGAGCCTGGTCAGCTTAGAGTTATGATTCTATTTCATTTTGTCACATAGATTGAATATTTGAAAACAGATTCCAACTTGACTTTGGCAATGGTTTTTTTGGTAAATATTTTTAATTGTTTAACTAAATTCATTAAGTAACACAAAAAGCTTGATTTTCAGTTTTCGGAAAATTTAAATATCAAATAAAATCCAAAATTTAAAAACTTTTTTTACGTTTTGAAAACATTTTTTTGAAATTGTACAAAATTTTGAAATTGTAAAAAAAAATAATCCAGGAAAGTTAGAGTTATTGCGAAACCGTTAAAAAAATTGTCTCTTCAAACATTTTGCTTAAAATAAGTGGTAAAACATAAAATCATACCAAACTGAATGTTCATTAAAAAAAAATAAAACAGTTAAATACAGTAAATACCGCTATATAAAGTAAAATTGAAAAAAAATATCAAAAATTACAAATTAAAAAGGGAACTTGGCAAAAACATTTTTTTATAAATTCCTTGACATTTTTCTAAATCCTTTGAATGAATAATATCAGCAATTATGTTTTTATCATTCTTTGATTTAAAATGATGGTGAAGTTTAAAAAAAATAGTAACGAAATTTTAAGTTCAGTTATCTTTGACCTTTTGTTATTTCCAGATGAAACGAAGTATCAAAAACTATACTTTTGCTAATTTAAAAAAATTACAAAGAAGTTATAAGTATTTTTGAACTTTCCATTTTTTGTTAAAAGACTAATTGTTTGTGTTTCTACTCTGAATCATATAAATTATATTCCATTTTTGAAGTTTTTTTAATTTGTTGTTTAGTTTGTGTATTTATAAAAAATGCCTTTATTTGGATTATTTTTAAATTCATTTTTTTGTGGCTAATATTGACTTTTCTTTTAGAAAGTTTTTTGTTTGAAATCATTCTTTAGATAAGAAATGCGTATTATTAGAGCATTCTGGAAAAGTCTGGAAAAAAGTCGGGAAAAAGTCGGGAATTTGAAAATGGGATTTGAGTGGTCACCCTGGACTTAGTCAATGTTTAAAAAAAAATCTGTTTTTTCTGGGGTCAGCTTTGGCTGTGTTTCTTACTAACATTTCCTGTAAGCAAATATAATTAAATAAGCAGTAAATTTTGTAATGTACCAAACAATTTAATTGATAAAAGAAAAACATGAAACAAATGGATAGTCTAAAGTACTATCAAAAACGAACATAAACTAAACAAGATTAATTTCAATTAAAATACTAAAAATGAAACAAACAAAAAATTAAACAAGAGAAGTTAAGTTTTTCGTAGCTTTTTTTGAAATAAAAATTGGTCATTAAAGTTGAAGAATTCTCTACTTGTTTGCAATTCAATTTTTATTACTTTCTTTAATTAATTTTCTAAGAATAATTTTCCATTGATCCTTATGTTACTGCAGGGTGTCCTCTCAAGTCAGAAAAAAAGAAAGAAAAAGTTGGGATATTTTGATATTTTGTCAAAAAGTCTGGAAAAGTCGGGAATCTCAAGTATTTTTCTTGAAAAATATAGCTTGACTCTTGAAAATTTTTAGTATTACTTTGCACAATTTTCAATTTAATAGCCACCAATTTTGTCCTAAAATTAAGCTTAAATTTGTGATATTATTTTTCACAACAATAAAGCTTTTTTTCTGAGTACATTGACCCTTTGTACAACCGCAAAAAATTTAAAATTGATTTTTAAATCAATTTAAAAAAAATGCTTTGGGCCCTTCTTGACAGCTCGTTCCATAGTTAAAGCATCGAAAAGATGTTGTCTTGATTTTTTTTTTGCATTAAAATGAAAGAAGAGTGATCAGAAATGGGTTTAAGTCGAGTTTTTTTCATCGTTGTACATACAAATTTACATAGGGCTTTAGGACCCTATTCGTTTTGAACACTAAGCCTATGTTAAAGGTCCCTTCCATTTTTGTCATCTATTTCAAAACAAAAAGTGTAAAAAGTGTACGAACTCATGTCGTAGACAAAATCGAAATTTTAATTGTTTTCTGTGGTAAATTAAAATAACAATGAAAGAACTTGAATACTTTTTTCAAAGATTTTGTCTCTTCAAAAATTTCGCATAAAATTTGAGGATTATCTTAGGAAATACCTTTTATTTGAGGCAGATCCTCGGTAAAAAGTCGGGATATTGGATTTGAGTGGCCACCCTGAGTTATCATCAGAAATTAATTTTGCTCTTTCCAGCG